>NC_082700.1:65698778-65953473 GCF_949987515.2 Delphinus delphis | reverse complement strand
AGGCCACTGGTGTTCTGCTAAGTAGCTTCCAGACAGAACATTGAGACGATCCTTGAATGTGCTTTTCACGCTCTCTCTTGCTTTCCTGCTGCCCTTGACACTCTGCTGTTTGGGCTGTTATAAGTTTAGGAGAATGTTTGTAACTAAGAAGACGAAAGTCCTTTGCACATGGCCTTGAGCTCTCCGGAGGAAGCATGCCTCTGAAATCTAACCAATAAATACTAAATAGGCAGGGTTTGGAGCAAGGTGTAAGGAGGTGGAAGGCTCCCAGCTTCACTCAGAGGGAACATAAAGGGCTTTGCAGGGGTGGGTTACAGGTTTCTAAATGTTGAGAGAATCACCACATTTTATAAAGCAAGTATCCTGGTAGTTCCTCCTGTGTTCAGTGTGGATGTATTGAATTACACACTGTATAGGGCTGCATAATCATGTTTTATCATAAAGGAAAAATTGAAGTTATAATAAAATATTTTAAAACACACACAAACCTTCTGCACTTTCCACTTAGTGTTGCTGTGAACCTAAAATTGCTCTAAGAAATAAAGTCTGTATTTTTAAAAACCATAGAATTTCTTAACAAAGTAAATGTTTATGATTATAAACCTTGATCACAAATGACACAGTTGGCACAGGGAGTTTAAGCTTCTCTCCAGACTGGTCAAACATTTGTCCCCTGCATTTAGAGGAAAGGACACATGAGCACTTATTATGTATATACCGATAATATACTTATTATGTATATATGGATAATATACCTTTAATTAGTTCAAGGAAGCACCATATTTAAGTGTATAAAGCAAATGTTTCTTTATGAGAAAACTTGAGACATGGTATGAATGGTGGGAACTTCAGGAGAGATGGTAGGCAGGTAGCGGAAGATGCTTTTCTTTTTTTAAAAAAATATTTATTTATTTATTTATTTATTTTTGGCTGCGTTGGGTCTTCTTTGCTGCTTGCGGGCTTTCTCTAGTTTTGGCGAGCAGGGGGTACTCTTTGTTGCGGTGCGCGGACTTCTCATTGCGGTGTCTTCTCTTTTTGCAGAGCACAGGCTCTAGGCGTGTGGGCTTCAGTAGTTGTGGTATGTGGGCTCAGTAGTTGTGGCTCACGGGCTCTAGAACACAGCCTCAGTAGTTGTGGTGCACAGGCTTAGTTGCTCTGCGGCACGTGGGATCTTCCCTGACCAGGGCTCGAACCTGTGCCCCCTGCATTGGCAGGCGGATTCTTAACCACCGTGCCACCAGGGAAGCCCGGGGAAGATGCTTTTGATCTGGGAAATTTTCTGTGCCTCTCAGTTAATAAAACCATAGAAACACTACCAAAGGGGCACTCCTGTTGCAACACCCAGGGGCACAGATGTGTTAGCTTTGTGAATTTTCCTAGGATTGGTTGCCTGTGCTATAACCTTAAGTTATTCCCTAATATTAATTCTTTGATCAGATATTGAGCCTTTAAACCTAGAAGTGCAGGTGTTATTGCTAATACCCATAGCCACCCTAAGAGGTGAGTATGTGCATCATTTAGAGTTCCTTGTGGCAAGCAACAGAAACCAACACTGGCTAATTTAATCAACAAGGAATTTGTCAGGCTCAAGGAACCACAGGAACAGCTAAACACACAGGCTTCAGGAAGAACGTGATCCAAGGCAATCTGGGGGATTCAGGAGCAGAAACTAATGAATCATTTGTCCAGGGAGCCTCTGATTGCTTCTAGACCCTGGTTCAAGTCCTACAAATGATGGTGGCGGTGGAGTGTCCGATGGTCCAGGCTTGAGTCTGTTTTCCCTTAGGGTACTTAGATGGACACGCAATGGGGTTGGCTTTACTTTACAAAGGGACATGAGGGAGGCTGTTAACAAAAGAAGCAAGGAAGGGAAACTGCTCAGGCAAAGATCCAAAGTGTCTACTGTAATATTCTCCTAATTTTAAAGGTGAGGAAAGAGGTCAATTATGCTTAGTTACATGTCAAGGCACATATCTAGGTGAACAAGGCTGAGATTTGCACCCCTGTCAGTCTCATCCTCAAGCATCTGCTCTTCCCCTCTTCTGGATTCCCCTTATTCTGTGGAGCATAATAGCAGAAGGATGACATCCACAGCCCAGAAGGTCCACAGCCCTATGTTTATAAAACCTTCTGAACTCTTTCAGGGAAAAGTAGGGTTTCACTGGAAATGAGTCAGCAGCACTGTCTGAACTTTCATGCCTTTCTGCTTTTCCCTCAGTTTTTATTTCCTTTGCGCCACCCCCGCAGGCCTCTTTCCCAATGTCAACAAGTTCAGAGGAATTGATAAGTCAGCCTGGCTGAGGGGAAAGAAAACAGAAAAGAACCGTCTGGTTCTGCAGCCACTGCTGGCCCAGGAAGAGTTTTCTCCTCTTGCTCGAGTTTTCTCTCCCTCTCTGAAAATAAGAGTTCCAAATAAGCTGGCTTTATGTTGTGTCACTGACCGAAACACCCAAGGCTAGATCAAGAGCGAAGTGTATTTTGAATTTAAAATTAGAGATCTGGGCCTGTTTCGGGAATTGGTAGCTGTGGGGTGGTGACCAAGCGTTCAAACTTTTTTTAAAAAAATAAATTTATTTATTTATTCATTTATTGGCTGTGTTGGGTCTTCGTTGCTGCGCACAGGCTTTTCTCTAGTTGCGGCGAGCGGGGCCTGCTCTTCGTTGCGGTGCGCGGGCTTCTCATTGCGGTGGCTTCTCTTGTTGCTGAGCACGGGCTCTAGGCGCATGGGCTTCAGTAGTTGTGGCATGTGGGTTCAGTAATTGTGGCTCGCGGGCTGTAGAGCACAGGCTCAGTAGTTGTGGCACACGGGCTTAGTTGCCCCACGGCATGTGGGATCTTCCTGGACCAGGGCTCAAACCCATGTCCTCTGCATTGGCAGGCGGATTCTCAACCACTGTGCCACCAGAGAAGTCCCCGAGCGTTCAAACTTAAGCATCAAAGATGTGAGTAGTGGCTTAGTCGACTTTCAAATTGTGCCTGGACTCATGACTCAAAAGAAAAATGCTATTTATGTCATTAAAATACTTAGCATTCACAGTTTACACAATGCTAAACATTTCTGGTATGAGTTTGTTTACATACAGTTATTTCTGTTTAAAATTCACCTGAAACGGTTGTTTGATTATGTAAGTTATGTAGTTAATAGTGGTGCAGTGGGAGGTAGGGCTTTTATTTTTATTGTTAGAGCAGATAATGTTTACCAGGTACCAGTATATAAAAGCTACTCAATAAATGCTCGTTCCATTCCCTCTGTGAAATGAAGTAAACTTTAACTAATTATTGTTCCTGTACTTTAACATTCTTATTCATTTAACTTCTCCTGAATACCTGCCAGGGAGTCAATCACAAGTCACTCTCCTTCAAATTCATCAGTGCTTTCCATCACCTCCCTGGGTGCTGCCTCCAGCAGCAGCCTCACCTGGGAGCTTTTTAGAACCAGAGGGTCTCAGGCTTCCGCTGACTCCTCCTGAATCAGAATCGGATGTCAAAGTAATGTGTATGCATACTAGAGTCCGAGAAGCCCTGACCTACTGGCTCATGTTCCCCCTTCTTATTATAAAATAGTCTTGTGCCCACTCTTAGTTTATCCCCTGCCACTCCCCTTCTTGGGATTTGAACTGAAATTCCCCAGACACACCAAGCTGTTTCCTGTCTCTGGGCTTCTCTCATGCTCTTCTCTTTGCCTGGGCTCTATTTTCTCTCTTTTTGTCTTGTTATTGCCTACTCTTTCTTTAAGACCTGCATGCCTGCATCTGTCCCTCCATTCATCCTATATATATTTATTGAGTACCTACTATATGCCAAGCACTGTGCATAGGCAGAGTTTTTGTGTGTGTGGTTTTATTTATTTTTTAATAAATTATTTAATCGAAGTATAGTACAATATTATATAAATTACAGGTGCACAGTATTGTGAGTCACAATTTTTAAAGGTTATACTCTATTTATAGTTATCATAAAATATTGGCTACATTCCCTGTGTTATACAATATATTCTTTCAGCTTATTTTATACCGAATAGTTTGTGTCTCCTACTCCTCCACCCCTATAGTGCCTCTTCTTCCCCTCCCCACTGGTAACCACTCGTTTATTTTCTATATCTGTGAGTCTGCGTCTTTTTGTTATATTCGCTAGTTTGTTGTATTTTTAAGATTCTACATATAAGTGATATCATATAGTATTTGTCTTTCTCTGTCTGACTTCACTTCATAATGCTGCCAAGTCCATTCGTGTTGCTGCAAATGGCAAAATTTCATTATTTTTTAGGGCAGCGTAGTAGTCCATTGTGTGTGTGTGTGTGTGTGTGTGTGTGTGTGTGTGTGTGTGTGTACTGCATCTTCTTTATCCGTTTCTGTTGATGGTTGATGGACGCTTAGGTTGCTTCTTTATCTTGGCAATTATAAATAATGCTTCTGTTTTTTTCGGATATATACCCAAGGGTGGAATTGCTCAGTTTTTTGAGCTGAGTTCTATGCTCAGTTTTTTGAGAAACCTCCATACTATTTTCCACAGTGGCTGCACCAACTTACATTCCCACCAACAGTGCACTAGGGTTCCCGTTTCTCCACACCCTCTCAAGCATTCGCTATTTGTGTTCTTTTTTTTTTTTTTTTTGCGGTACGCAGGCCTCTCACTGTTGTAGCCTCTCCCGTTGCGGAGCACAGGCTCCGGACGCGCAGGCCCAGAGGCCATGGCTCACGGGCCCAGCCGCTCCGCGGCATGTGGGATCCTCCCGGACCGGGGCACGAACCCGTGTCCCCTGCATCGGCAGGCGGACTCTCAACCACTGCGCCACGAGGGAAGCCCTATTTGTGTTCTTTTTGATGATGGCCGTTCTGACAGGTGTGAGGTGATACCTCATTGTGGTTTTGATTTACATTTCCCTGATGATTAGCGATGTTGAGCATCTTTTCATGTGCCTGTTGGCCATGTACATTTCCTCTCTGGAAAAATGTCTATTCAGTTCTTCTGCCCATTTTTAAATCAGGTTGTCTGTTTGTTTGTTTGTTTTTGATGTTGAGTTGTATGAGCTGTTTATATATGTTGGAAATTAGCCCCTTGTCGGTTGCATCGTTTGCAAATATTTTCTCCCATTCAGTAGGTTGGCTTCTCACTTTATCAATGGTTTCCTTTGCTGTGCAAAAAAGCTTTAAAGATTAATTAGGTCCTATTTTTGCTTTTATTTCCTCTGCTTTAGAATATGGATCACTCCAAAATATTGCTATGATTTATGTTAAAGTGTGTTCTGCCTATATTTTCCTCTAGGAGTTTTGTGGTATCTGGTCTTCCTTTTAGGTCTTTAATCCATTTTGAGTTTATTTTTGTGCATGGTGTTAGGGAGTGTTTTAATTTCATTCTTTTGTATGGAGCTGTCCAGTTTTCCCAGCACCACTTATTGAAGAGCCTGTCTTTTCTCCATTGTATATCCTTATCAAGCAGCTTTTTAAAGAAACCCCCTACTGAGATGGGTGGCTCTCCTCTCTGCTCTTCAGTGTATCAGGCTTAACTCTATCATTGATGTATTACGCTATGTTGACACTGTTGACGTTGACTGAAGTGGGTTGGGAGTTCTCTTCATCTCTCCTGTACCTAGCACAGTTTCTGGTCCTCGGTGAATGCTCAGACAATGTTTTGTTGGACTGAACCATTGCATTTTGAGGAACGAGTGATGCCAGGACATAGCAGGTGAACCCTGAAGTTATTCATGACCCAGAGTGAGCATACCCTTTTTCCACAGACCACACCCAGACACCCTCATGCACCACTTGCCCTCTCTAATTCACTCAAAGGCCCTGTATTGGCCAGTGGCAGTAGTGACATAATCTCACACTCATGTAGACATTGAACGTATTTGGGAGCTGAGTGTCATGGGCAGGAAGGACTCAGCACAGAGACCTGAGAAGATGATCACTGTGGGTGGCACAAAGTGGGGTTGTGGCTGCAGTCTCTCTGCCATGCCTCCCCCTGCTGTAACTACATTGCTCACAATCTGAGCTGCGTGTCATCCTTTGAATTAGCGACCAGTGGAGTTTCCCTATCTTATGAGGTACTGTTATTCACAAAGACAAGTTATTATTCATGAAGACTTGGACTAGTGGCTGACACACCACATAAACAACACGTGTTATATTGCTTAACAAATCGAGAATATTGTAGTGCTTGAAAATAAAATTCAGCATCTCATTCCCTCATTCTCTTTTCATCACTGTGCACCTTCACACCTGTAAATGCATTTGCCTACTTCGTAGTATTTCCCTGGGTTTGCAATAAGGGTGTGTACATCTTTAAGCTGGCGAGCAAGGCTTTAAAAAAAAAAATGAACAAAAGGGAAACAGCTGCTTTGTTTTTGAAAAGATTTGCCAAGCTCATAGAGTTGAATTTAATGCCTGGGTGTTTTAAACCCTGGAGAACAATGTAATTTGTGTCATCACTGCTACAAAGGATGACTCTTTGGCGAGCATTTCATTTCAGTCGCCTAAAGACTAACTTGAACAAAAGAAGCAAAAACAAACACAAATACAATCATGGAAAAACGCTAATTAGGCTTTGGCGAAAGATTGTCCGGTCCTGTCATATCTTAGCAGAGCAAAATAAAAATAAGACTGGCACCTGCAAAGTTATTTTTCTCAACGAATATTTTAATTTTTTAAGTAATATTTTGTTAGCTATGATTCTAGGAAGTGGGAGGGTGTTGAGAGAAAAGGACCAGCTGAAGACTAATATCTGAATGTTTACTACCTGCTTCACTTGCAATCTTTCTTTTAATTCTCCCTAATCTCTGTGAAGGAGGTATTTTCCCCATTTACCATAGAACACTCAAGCTCAAAAAGGTTAAGTCACTTAACCAAGTTCATACAACCCAGTGAGTTACAGAACTAGAGTTTGACTCTATGTCTGTCTGACTCTGGGGGAATAAACCCCCTTCAAAGTTGGTTTGTTCATTTTTTAATGGGAACAAAGTATTTATATCTGAATCTCTTCCATATAGTTGCCAGGAACCAAATACCAAATGCTTGGAAGTTCAGATATATCTAACATTTAATTTTTCTTCATACAAGATAGAGATTTTGCTTCACCATAGTCTCTGCGTTTTGGTAGTAATCGTGGGAAAGACCTTGATGATGATAACAGCTACGGAAGACACAACAACCAACGGATGACCTCATCTTGGTTTGGAAGCCCCAGTTTCCACATGTTAGTACAAGAAATGCCAACAACTTGACAGAAACCAGTATCTTGTGACACAATTCAAAAAAGAGGGTGATGATTAAAGCTGTCACTCACTCGTAAGGGGGGCTGGCCATCTTGTAGTATTTCTAATAGAAATAACTGGGAGAGAGAAGATTCCTGAATACAGAAAGGATTAAGGATTAAGGAATTCTACTACTTTCCTCCTCAAGTGCACTATTCCCATATTATTATATATTGTTTATCACCAGATTGCCCAAGGACATGTGAGAGGAGAGGAGAGAGAAAATGGATAGAAGATAAGTCACTCATAGCTGTTGATAACTAACTGGAAAGGACTTGTTTATTTGGGCTTCTGCTCTTTGTAACATGTGGGTTTCCTGTTACCTTTACTCTCTAGGTCAAGAAATCTCTTACTCCAGAGAAGGCAGGGAACAATTTCATTTCTCTTCTTGACATTGAGTCAAGCAGCCAACTGAGTCTGCAAGAGCACTTCCCTTTAGTTGTTGTTATTGTTGTTGAATGTAACAATGTGTGTGTGTGTGTGTGTGTGTGTGTGTGTGTGTGTGTGTATTTAAAATGGGTCTGAGGGCACTTATGAAAAAAGATCCTGCACCCTCACTAGAATAATTCCTGGGTCAGAGGCTGAAAATCCTTCTTATATATGCTAATTTAGCACCAGGCTGGTGGGGTCAGAAAGGCTCCTGTTATTGAGAAAATTAATACAGGAAAATGTCACTAAAACGAAGTCAGAAGACCAGAAGGGAGAGCTCTCATACACTTATCACACGATGCCAACACAGCTCCCAACAGGAAGAGATGTACCTTGCACCTCTAGCAAGAAGGGACACTACTTTACTATCACCAGCAGGAGAAAGATTTTCTCCTTGCCTGGTAACAGATCAGCCATTGAGAGACTGTCCCAACTCAGCCAATGAAAGGCCACTACTCTTCAAACTCCCAGTTTCCTCCAATGGACTTTTTGTTTATAACAGCCCCTTTCAACTCCCCCATTCTCCTCTATAAAAGAGTTTACTCTCCTTTGCTTTACTGGCTTTGCATGTGGTTCACCATAGTTGCATCTCCTGAATTACAGTTCTTTGCTGCTCCCACATAAACCTGTTTAGCTGGAAAAATAAGTGATGGTTCTACTGTTTTAGGTTAACAGTATACTGAAAAAGGAAGAGCCCCGAGTTCAGAAAGCCTGGGGCTGGTCTTAACGTGATTCCACTTGCTCTATGACTTTGAGCAAATTATTAGAAGAGGTAAATGAATATATTTGAAAATGACTCTTTAACTGAAAAAGCACTGCACAATATTTAAGGTTTATCAACAGATTGTGATGTATAATAGTATATATATATATATTTTTTTGCGGTACGTGGGCCTCTCACTGCCGTGGCCTCTCCTGTTCCGGAGCACACGCTCCGGACGTGCAGGCTCAGCGGCCACGGCTCACGGGCCAAGCCGCTCCGCGGCACGTGGGATCCTCCCGGACTGGGGCACGAACCCACGCCCCCCGCATCGGCAGGCGCACTCCCAACCACTGCGCCACCAGGGAAGCCTCTATGATAGTATATTTTGATTGGACTTTGTTTCTTTTCTGCCATCTCCTTCTTCTCCCACCAGAGCTTTTACCAGACTTCTCCAAACATCCAGGAAAACGAAGCATAGTTTCCTGGTTAACTTGGATCTTCCTATGGTGAGTCCTAAAAAGGTTGCATTTGGGGAATTTGAATGAAGTTGGTTGAATGTGCTTCAATCTGAGTCTCTGGAGATAAAAAATAAGAAAGATGTGTGTTTACTCTGCTGGAGAGGAATAGCACATTTATGTGTCATCGTCTGGGTTACCCTGCCTTCTCCTCTATCCCTAATCAATCCTCCCAATTTCCAAAAAAGCTACCACTATCTCCTCTTTCCTCAAGCCTCCTTCCTCACCTCCTCTTTCTCATTCTTTACAGGTGCCTCACCCTCCACCCCCTTATTGAAAATAGAATCCGTCGACACATTTCTTACCCCAACCTCCGAATTTCAAACCTACCAACTATCCTACATCCTCTTCATCCCTTCCTTCTTGGAATAAATATCCAATAAAAAGGTGTCCTTTATCCAGGCTAAGTTTCTGTAGCCCATTCTTACCCACCTCATGTCAAAGAATCTCGTTATATCGATTATGCCTTCTCTCATCTTTATCCTTAACTCTCCAGTCTCCTTAATAGGTCAGTCCCATCAGCATCCAATCATTGAATGCTAGCATCTTCCATCTTATAGTAAGAAAAATAAAATCACCCCACTGAGAGCTTGCAGTTGCTGCCTTAGCTCTCACCCTTCTTCCAGACAAACTCCTTGAAAGGGTTGCTTCTCTTCTCTCCTCCACTTCTGTGCTACCCACACATGCCACAATGCTCTGCCACGTGGCTTCTGTTTTCAACACTGCGCTAAAATCGCTCTTGCTTGGGTCACTGATGCTCTTGCTGCTAATTTCCTTCAAAGATTTCAAGATTTTTTTGTTTTTTTTTTGACTTTGGTATTTTAGTATTTTATTTTATTGATTTATTTTTTATTGGAGTAGAATTGCTTTACAATGTTGTGTTAGTTTCTGCTGTACAGCAAAGTGAATCAGTTATGTGTGTATATATATATATATATATATATATATCTCCACTCTTTTAAATTTAATTTTATTATTTATTTATTTATATTTGGTTGCGCAGGGTCTTAGTTGCAGCAGGTGGGCTCCTCAGTTGCGGCTCGCTCCTTAGTTGCAGCATGTGGGCTCCTTAGTTGCGGCATGCGAACTCTTAGTTGTGGCATGTGTGTGGGATCTAGTTCCTGACCAGGGATCAAACCCGGGCCCTCTGCATTAGGAGCGCGGAGCCTTAACCACTGTGCCACCGGGGCAGTCCCTATCCACTTGTTTTTAGATTTCCTTCCCGTTTAGGTGACCACAGATCATTGGGTGTAGTTCTCTGTGCTATACAGTAGGTTCTCATCTTACTTGATTCTTGGCAACTTTTGATGTGTTCACCCACTTTTGTTTATTTGTTTGTTTGTTTGTTTGCAGTACGCGGGCCTCTCACTGCTGTGGCCTCTCCCCTTGTGGAGCACAGGCTCCGGACACACAGGCTCAGCGGCCATGGCTCATGGGCCCAGCCGCTCCGTGGCATGTGGGATCCTCCCAGACCAGGGCACGAACCCGTGTCCCCTGCATCGGCAGGCGGACTCTCAACCACTGCGCCACCAGGGAAGCCCGTTCACCCACTTTTTGAAACGTACTTTTTCCTTGTGTCTTGTGACACTATATTCTTCTTGTTTGTCTCCTATTGCTCTGGCCACCCCATCTCAGTATCCTTTGAGGACTCCCATCCCGCTGCCTGTCCCTCTCCTAAGCCCTTTACACCCCCAATCCCTGACCCACACCTCCCCAGTCTCATCCATCCCCTGAGCCTCAGTTATCATCTGAATGCTTGTAACACCCAAATCCTTGTGTCTCATCCAGCTCTCTCTTCTGACCCTCCAGTCCTCTGCCTCTGACTTCTCAGTGAGCTCTACTCAACATAGCTAAACCCACACACATCATCTTTTGCTTTAAATCTGCTCACAAACACAGTGCTATCTTGTCACCCTCAAAACAGAATCCAGGCTCTATATGCTTTTCAAGAACCTTCAGGTCCTGTGGACCCTCTTCTTCAGGCTCAGGACACTGACACTCCATGCTCCAGGCATTCTGACTAATTATGGTACCCCAGACACCTCATTGCCTCTCTCACATCTGGACCTTTGCACAAGCCAGTCCCGCTACCTAGAACAATTTTCTCCCTAACCTGCCCCCATTCTGTTGCTAACTCCTACTCATCTCTTACGTTTCATCTTAATCATTCTTCTAGGGGTTGATTAGAAGCCTCTTCTATGCACATCAAACTTCCCCATAATAAACTATTTACCAAATCACATGAAATAACCAAAAATTAGGGCATCCCTGGTTTTTCTTCTTGCCTCTGTAACCCGCATTCTCCCCTCCTGAGGTAGCTGGGGCTTCTCCATGCTTTTGTGGCACTTAACCACAGTCTATTGCAAATATTCTTGTATATCTGTCTGTCCATTAGACTGTGAGCTGTTAGAATGGCGCTAGAAATTTGAAGCAGTCCATACATGTTTGTTGAAATGTATGGACACCAAGGGGGGAAAGTGGGGTGGGTGGTGGGATGAACTGGGAGATTGGGATTGACATGTAGACACTAATATGTATGAAATGGATAACTAATAAGAACCTGCTGTATAATAAATTAATTAATTAAATAAAATTCAAATAAATGTTTGTTGAATTGGACTGATCTGAAACATAATTGGTTATGGTGTCATAATATTACAGTAGTTACACGGCTATTTTCCCTCTGATTTACTTAGTCTCCTATTTTTAGACATTCAGGGTTTTACTGATGTTTACTATTATAAAGAGGCTGTGACGGAGACCTTTGTGATTGAAGCTTGCTTCATTGTTTCAGATTATTTACATGGATTTGAGTTCTAAAAGTAGAGTTGTTCAGGCAAAAGTTATGATAATTTTAAAGACCTTGACATGCATGGTCAGGTTGCTTTCCAAACTTATTGCACAACTAAAATCCCCATTTCTATGACTATTTTACAAATTGTATTTCAAACCTTTGTTATAGCGTGAATACCCATCTAACAACATCACTACACTGGAAGCATTGCAATAGCTGTCTGAGTTTACCATTCACCTTCACTAAGAATCTTGCCTCCGTGTAGAGGTCCTGAGGAGCTGGAAGCTTGCAGGCCTTAAAAAGAAAATAAAAGAAAGAAAATTTAGAAGGCCCTGCACAGATAATGCAAGCTACCAGAAAGACAGTTTTAGAGGCCCAAATGCAGGGCCTGGGGATTTAAAAAATTTCAATCTTTGTTCATTTCCTTCTCTGCTACCTAAACATGTAACACTGATTGTTAATAGTGAATGCTAAAGGTTATGGTGTAATGTATAGATAAAGTAAAAGACTTCTTTCGGTTAATTTCACTGTCAAAAGAATGACAGTGTGTCTTGAGCCAATTATAAAAAGCCAATATCTCTTTCTGAGTCATTTCTTATGAGTCACAATAGCCCTGCTCACTTGCAATCATGTTAGAATGTTGAGAAACAAAAGGTATAATATTGATGTGGAGAAAAACATATGGGTGCCCCAAGTTTGTGACTACTGGCTTGGCTCTCCTTCAATTAGGAAGTCTCTTGTGCTTAACCATTCAGCTGATCCAACAGCTGACCATTTGCCTTGGGTGCCCTGGTCCCAGCCAGGCCTCACAGGCCTTTCTGTCGTGTGATGGGGGACGCAGACCAAGTCTCCCATTGGCTTCTTTGTGGATTCCAGCCTCACCATCTTCAGGAAGATGGAGACTTGGGGTGGGGAGGAGGGAGCGGGGTGTGAGTAAAAGAGGTTATTTAAACAGAAATAATGACAAGAAAGTAGAAAACGCAGACAGTGAAGATGAGTATTCTCCTTGGGAAGGATTAGCAGGCCCTGAACTATGTCAGTGGTCACAAGGTTAGAAAGAGAAAGGCTAATACAGAAACTATCTGAACACAGTTCGTCTGCACCAGGCCAATTATTTTGAAATAAAATCTGTCTAATTCAATAAATATTTTTTTAGTGTCAAGACTGTACTAAGAATACAAGAATACAACCCTTACCCTCAGAAAGCTCAGTCTACTAAGAGAGACAGACTTTTAAACCAATAAAAATAGAATGCATTAATAAAATGGGCACGGAAATAACCCCAAAGTAGGAATGTTTACCTGTCACAGAGGGCCAGGGAGGAGACATAATAAGCTAGGTTTTCTCAATAGTTATTTTCTAGGTCATCAAGTGGAGGAATGGGAAAAACAAGCTTGTGCAAAGGTTTGAAGTATGTAACTAGCAGTATGTAACGTTGAAGTGTAAAATGCAAGTGTGGCTTAGTAAGCCATGGTTAAGGTAGGAAACTTATGAATCTTGATATTTAATAGTTTATAATCAGACACAGTACCTACTGCCCCAAATGACTCATAAAATAAGATAATCCTAGGGCTTCCCTGGTGGCGCAGTGGTTGGGGGTCCGCCTGCTGATGTGGGGGGGTGCGGGTTCGGGCCCCGGTCCGGGAGGATCCCGCGTGCCGCGGAGCAGCTGGGCCCGTGAGCCGTGGCCGCTGGGCCTGCGTGTCCGGGGCCTGTGCCCCGCGGCGGGAGGGGCTGCGGCAGTGAGGAGCCCGCGTACCGCAAAAAAAAAAAAAAAAAAAAAAGAGAGAGAGAGAGAGAGCAGTTCCTGATGAAAATCAAATTGTTTATCTGAAAGATCAAGTGGAGAAAATAGTACACAGTACAGAGCAAAAATTCAAAGAAATGGATACCACAGATGAAAAGACAAGAGACATGGAAGGCACTGGTAATAGGAATTACAAAGAAAGAAAAGAAGACTATATAGGAGATACATGCAGATCAAAGAGCAATAGATACGACCTCCTTGTTTGAACAAAATTTGCTTTTTCAGATTGAAAGGATTCAACACCAGGAAGTATTTCTGACAATGACAGAGAAATCAGATTCATCCAAATGAATCTTCTGAAGTCAAAAAAAAAAAAAAGAAAAAGAAAGTTCAGTCAACTTTCCAATGCAAAGAAATGGCTGTTAGAGGAATAGGCGAATTAGACTACAATCAGACTTCTTATTTGCAACACTGGAAGGTAGAAAACAGTAATGATCATTTACAAATCTTGACAGAAATTGAGTCAATGTCATCTAAATGTGAGGGCAAAAGACAGCCATTATTAAACAGGCTAAGACCCACTCATTTTGAATATATACTTTTTATATTACTAGAGGAATTATTCTAACTGAATGAAATTTAATGATAACCTAGATGTCAGGATAGGAGAAGACGAAGAGTATAAGAATCAGCAGTGAGCAATGTACTTGTAAAATGTATAATTAAGTCTAAAAGATGATGACAAAGGCTGTGAACTGTAATATGAGTTAAATAATAATTCCCTAAACAGAAGAGACACACTGCATGTATCTGTATGAAATAATAGCTGTCTCCCCAGGCAAAAAGCACTAATGTTTACTGAGTGATACTTAGGTTAAGATTTCAATTTTAAATGAGTCTCAACAGTTGGCATGAGGGCAATGGGAAACTCTTGGTTGGGACTGGTGGTATAGAGAGCAGATTAATAAAAATCTTGATATGGGGAGCATTTAATATTTCTTACATTCTTTTTTTTTTTACATCTTTATTGGAGTATAATTGCTTTACAATGGTGTGTCAGTTTCTGCTTTATAACAAAGTGAATCAGTTATACATATACATATGTCCCCATATCTCTTCCCTCTTCCATCTCCCTCCCTCACACCCTCCCTATCCCACCTCTCTAGGTGGTCACAAAGCACGGAGCTGATCTCCCTGTCCTATGCAGCTGCTTCCCACTAGCTATCTACCTTACGTTTGGTAGTGTATATATGTCCATGCCTCTCTCTCCCTTTGTCACAGCTTACCTTCCCCCCCCCCCCATATCCTCAAGTCCATTCTCTAGTAGGTCTGTGTCTTTATTCCTGTCTTACCCCTAGGTTCTTCATGACATTTTTTTTCCTTAAATTCCATATATATGTGTTAGCATACGGTATTTGTCTTTCTTTTTCTGACTTACTCCACTCTGTATGACAGACTCTAGGTCTATCCACCTCATTACAAATAGCTCAATTTCGTTTCTTTTTATGGCTGAGTAATATTCCATTGTATATATGTGTCACATCTTCTTTATCCATTCATCTGATGATGGACACTTAGGTTGTTTCCATCTCCTGGCTATTGTAAATAGAGCTGCAATGAACATTTTGGTACATGACTCTTTTTGAATTATGGTTTTCTCAGGGTATATGCCCAGTAGTGGGATTGCTGAGTCATATGGTAGTTCTATTTGTAGTTTTTTAAGGAACCTTCATACTGTTCTCCACAGTGGCTGTATCAATTTACATTCCCCCCAGCAGTGCAAGAGGGTTCCCTTTTCTCCACACCCTCTCCAGCATTTATTGTTTCTAGATTTTTTGATGATGGCCATTCTGACTGGTGTGAGATGATATCTCATTGTAGTTTTGATTTGCATTTCTCTAATGATTAATGATGTTGAGCATTCTTTCATGTGTTTGTTGGCAGCCTGTATATCTTCTTTGGAGAAATGTCTATTTAGGTCTTCTGCCCATTTTTGGATTGGGTTGTTTGTTTTTTTGTTATTGAGCTGCATGAGCTGCTTATAAATTTTGGAGATTAATCCTTTGTCAGTTGCTTCATTTGCAAATATTTTCTCCCATTCTGAGGGTTGTCTTTTGGTCTTGTTTATGGTTTCCTTTGCTGTGCAAAAGCTTTGAAGTTTCATTAGGTCCCATTTATTTTTGTTTTTATTTCCATTTCCCTAGGAGGTGGGTCAAAAAGGATCTTGCTGTGATTTATGTCATAGAATGTTCTGCCTATGTTTTCCTCTAAGAGTTTGATAGTTTCTGGCCTTAAATTTAGCTCTTTAATCCATTTTGAGCTTATTTTTGTGTATGGTGTTAGGGAGTGATCTAATCTCATACTTTTATATGTACCTGTCCAGTTTTCCCAGCACCACTTATTGAAGAGGCTGTCCTTTCTCCACTGTACATTCCTGCCTCCTTTATCAAAGATAAGGTGACCATATGTGCGTGGGTTTATCTCTCGGCTTTCTATCCTGTTCCATTGATTTATCTTTTTGTTTTTGTACCAGTACCATACTGTCTTGATTACTGTAGCTTTGTAGTATAGTCTGAAGTCAGGCAGCCTGATTCCTCCAGCTCTGCTTTTCGTTCTCAAGATTGCTTTTGCTATTCAGGGTCTTTTGTGTTTCCATACAAATTCTGAAAGTTTTTGTTCTAGTTCTGTGAAAAATGCCATTGGTAGTTTGATAGGGATTGCATTGAATCTGTAGATTGCTTTGGGTAGTAGAGTCATTTTCATAGTGTTGATTCTTCGAATCCAAGAACATGGTATATCTCTCCATCTATTTGTATCATCTTTAATTCTTTCATCAGTGTCTTCTAATTTTCTGCATACAGGTCTTTTGTCTCCTTAGGTAGGTTTATTCCTAGATATTTTATTCTTTTTGTTGCAGTGGTAAATGGGAGTGTTTTCTTGATTTCACTTTCAGATTTTTCATCATTAGTGTATAGGAATGCCAGAGATTTCTGTGCATTAATTTTGTGTCCTGCTATTTTAGCAAATTCATTGATTAGCTCTAGTAGTTTTCTGGTAGCATCTTTAGGATTCTCTATGTATAGTATCATGTCATCTGCAAACAGTGATAGCTTTACTTCTTCTTTTCTGATTTGGATACCTTTTATTTCCTTTTCTTCTCTGATTGCTGAGGCTAAAACTTCCAAAACTATGTTGAATAAGAGTGGTGACAGTGGGCCACCTTGTCTTCTTCCTGATCTTAGTGGAAATGCTTTCAGTTTTTCACCATTGAGGATGATGTTGGCTGTGGGTTTGTCATATATGGCCTTTATTATCTTGAGGAAAGTTCCCTCTATGCCTACTTTCTGCAGGGTTTTTATCATAAATGGGTGTTGAATTTTGTCAAAAGCTTTCTCTGCATCTATTGAGATGACCATATGGTTTTTCTCCTTCAATTTGTTAATATGGTGTATCACGTTGATTTGCGTATATTGAAGAATCCTTGCATTCCTGGAATAAACCCCACTTGATCATGGTGTATGATCCGTTTAATGTGCTGTTGGATTCTGTTTGCTAGTATTTTGTTGAGGATTTTTGCATCTATGTTCATCAGTGATATTGGCCTGTAGTTTTCTTTCTTTGTGACATTCTTGTCTGGTTTTGGTATCAGGGTGATGGTGGGCTCATAGAATGAGTTTGGGAGTGTTCCTCCCTCTGCTATATTTTGGAAGAGTTTGAGAAGGATAGGTGTTAACTCTTCTCTAAATGTTTGATAGAATTTGCCTGTGAAGCCATCTGGTCCTGGGCTTCTGTTTGTTGGAAGATTTTTAATCACAGTTTCAATTTCAGTGCTTGTGATTGGTCTGTTCATATTTTCTATTTCTTCCTGATTCAGTCTTGGCAGGTTGTGCATTTCTAAGAATTTGTCCATTTCTTCCAGGTTGTCTATTTTATTGGCATAGAGTTGCTTGTAGTAATCATGATCTTTTGTATTTCTGCAGTGTCAGTTGTTACTTCTCCTTTTTCATTTCTAATTCTATTGATTTGACTCTTCTCCCTTTTTTTCTTGATGAGTCTGGCTAATGGTTTATCAATTTTGTTTATCTTCTCAAAGAACCAGCTTTTAGTTTTATTGATCTTTGCTATTGTTTCCTTCATTTATTTTTCATTTATTTCTGATCTGATTTTTATGATTTCTTTCCTTCTGCTAACTTTGGGGTTTTTTTGTTCTTCTTTCTCTAATTGCTTTAGGTGCAAGGTTAGGTTGTTTATTCGAGATGTTTCCTGTTTCTTGAGGTAGGATTGTATTGCTATAAACTTCCCTCTTAGAACTGCTTTTGCTGCATCCCATAGATTTTGGGTCGTTGTGTCTCCATTGTCATTTGTTTCTAGGTATTTTTTTATTCCCTCTTTGATTTCTTCAGTGATCACTTTGTTATTAAGTAGTGTATTGTTTAGCCTCCATGTGTTTGTATTTTTTACAGATCTTTTCCTATAATTGATATCTAGTCTCATAGCGTTGTGGTCAGAAAACATACTTGATACAATTTCAATTTTCTTAAATTTACCAAGGCTTGATTTGTGACCCAAGATATGATCTATCCTGGAGAATGTTCCATGAGCACTTGAGAAAAATGTGTATTCTGTTGTTTTTGGTTGGAATGTCCTATAAATATCAATTAAGTCCATCTTGTTTAATGTATCATTTAAAGCTTGTGTCTCATTTATTTTCATTTTGGATGATCTGTCCTTTGGTGAAAGTGGGGTGTTAAAGTCCCCTACTATGAATGTGTTACTGTTGATTTCCCCTTTTATGGGTGTTAGTATTTGCCTTACGTATTGAGGTGCTCCTATGTTGGGTGCATAAATATTTACAATTGTCATATCTTCTTCCTGGATCGATCCCTTGATCATTGTGTAGTGCCTTCTTTGTCTCTTCTAATAGTCTTTATTTTAAAGTCTATTTTGTCTGATAGGAGAATTGCTACTCCAGCTTTCTTTTGGTTTCCATTTGCATGAAATATCTTTTTCCATCCCCTCACTTTCAGTCTGTATTTTTCTCTGGGTCTGAAGTGGGTCTCTCGTAGACAGCAAATATATGGGTCTTGTTTTTGTATTCATTCAGCCAATCTGTGCCTTTTGGTGGGAGCATTTAGTCCATTTACATTTAAGGTAATTAACGATATGTATGTTCCTATTACCATGTTCTTAATTGTTTTGGGTTCGTTATTGCAGGTCTTTTCCTTCTCTTGTGTTTCTTGCCTAGAGAAGTTCCTTTAGCAGTTGTCGTAGAGCTGGTTTGGTGGTGCTGAACTCTCTCAGCTTTTGCTTGTCTGTAAAGGTTTTAATTTCTCCATCAAATCTGAATGAGATCCTTGCTGGGTAGAGTAATCTTGGTTGCAGGTTTTTCTCCTTCATCACTTTAAATATGTCCTGCCAGTCCCTTCTGGCTTGCAGAGTTTCTGCTGAAAGATCAGCTGTTAACCTTATGGGGATTCCCTTGTGTGTTATTTTTCCCTTGCTGCTTTTAATATGTTTTCTTTGTATTTAATTTTTGACAGTTTGATTAATATGTGTCTTGGTGTATTTCTCCTTGGATTTATCCTGTATGGGACTCTCTGTGCTTCCTGGACTTGATTAACTATTTCCTTTCCCATATTAGGGAAGTTTTCAACTATAATCTCTTCAAATATTTTCTCAGTCCCTTTCTTTTTCTCTTCTTCTTCTGGAACCCCTATAATTCGAATGTTGGTGCATTTGATGTTGTCCCAGAGGTCTCTGAGACTGTCCTCAGTTCTTTTCATTCCTTTTTCTTTATTCTGCTCTGCAGTAGTTATTTCCACTATTTTATCTTCCAGGTCACTTATCCGTTCTTCTGCCTCAGTTATTCTGCTATTGATCCCATCTAGAGTATTTTTGATTTCATTTGTTGTGTTGTTCATTATTGTTTGTTTCATCTTTAGTTCTTCTAGGTCCTTGTTAAATGTTTCTTGCATTTTGTCTATTCTATTTCCAAGATTTTGGATCATCTTTACTATGATTATTCTGAATTCTTTTCAGGTAGACTGCCTATTTCCTCTTCATTTGTTAGGTCTGGTGGGTTTTTATCTTGCTCCTTCATCTGCTGTGTGTTTTTCTGTCTTCTCATTTTGCTTATCTTACTGTGTTTGGGGTCTCCTTTTTGCAGGCTGCAGGTTTGTAGTTCCCGTTGTTTTTGGTGTCTGTTCCCAGTGGCTAAGGTTGGTTCAGTGGGTTGTGTAGGCTTCCTGGTGGAGGGGACTAGTGCTTGTGTTTTGGTGGATGAGGCTGGATCTTGTCTTTCTGGTGGGCAGGTCCACGTCTGGTGGTGTGTTTTGGGGTGTCTGTGGACTTGTTATGATTTTAGGCAGCCTCTCTGCTAATGGGTGGGGTTGTGTTCCTGTCTTGCTAGTTTTTTGGCATAGGATGTCCAGCACTGTAGCTTGCTGGTCGTTGAGTGAAGCTGGGTGCTGGTGTTGAGATGGAGATCTCTGGGAGATTTTCGCCATTTGATATTATGTGGAGCTGGGAGGTCTCTTGTGGGCCAGTGTCCTGAAGTTGGCTCTCCCACCTCAGAGGCACAGCACTGACTCCTGGCTGCTGCACCAAGAGCCTTTCATCCACACGGCTCAGAATAAAAGGGAGAAAAAGTAGAAGGAAAGAATTAGTAGAAGTAGAAAGAGAGGAAGAAAGAAGGGAGGGAGGGAGGAAGGAAGGAAGGAGGTAAGGAAGGAAAAAAAGAAAGGAGATAAAGTAAAATAAAATAAAGTAAGATAAAATATAATAAAGTTATTAAAATAAAGAATAATTATTAAGCGAAAAAAAAAGAAAAAAAATTAAAAAAAAAAAAAACAAAACTAGGCAGATAGACCCCTAGGACAAATGGTGGAAGCAAAGCCATACAGATAAAATCTCACACAGAAGCATACACATACACACTCACAAAAAGAGGAAAAGGGGAAAAAATCATAAATCTTACTCTCAAGTCCACCTCCTTAATTTGGGATGATTCTTTGTCTGTTCAGGTATTCCACAGATGCAGGTACATCAAGTTGATTGTGGAGCTTTAATCCGCTGCTTCTGAGGCTGCTGGGAGAGATTTCCCTTTCTCCTCTTTGTTCGCACAGCTCCCAGGGGCTCAGCTTTGGATTTGGCCCCGCCTCTGCGTGTAGGTCACCTGAAGGCGTGTGTTCTTCTCTCAGACAGGACAGGGTTAAAAGAGCCGCTGAGTCGGGGGCTGTAGCTCACTCAGGCCGGGGTGGGGGGGGGGGGAGGGAGGGGCACGGAGGGCGGGGCGGGCCTGCGGCGGCAGAGGCCGGCGTGACGTAGCGCCGGCGTGACGTTGCGCCGGCGTGATGTTGCACCAGCCTGAGGCACGCCATGCGTTCTCCTGGGGAAGTTGTTCCTGGATCCCGGGACCCTGGCAGTGGCGGGCTGCACAGGCTCCCCGGAAGGGGTGTGTGGAGAGTGACCTGTGCTCGCACACAGGCTTCTTGGTGGCGGCAGCAGCAGCCTTAGCGTCTCATCCCCGTCTCTGGGGTCCGCGCTTTTAGCCGCGGCTCGCGCCCGTCCCTGGAGCTCCTTTACGCCACGCTCTCAATCCCCTCTCCTCGCGCACCAGGAAACAAAGAGGTAAGAAAAAGTCTCTTGCCTCTTCGACAGGTCCAGACTTTTTCCCGGACTCCCTCCCGGCTAGCCGTGGCACACTAACCCCCTGCAGGCTGTGTTCACGCCGCCAACCCCAGTCCTCTCCCTGCGCTCCGACCGAAGCCCGAGCCTCAGCTCCCAGCCCCGCCCGCCCCGGCGGGGTAGCAGACAAGCCTCTCGGGCTGGTGAGTTCCGGTCGGCACCGATCCTCTGTGTGGGAATCTCACCGCTTTGCCTTCCGCACCCCTGTTGCTGTGCTCTCCTCCGCGGCTCCGAAGCTTTTCCCCTTTGCCACTCGCAGTCTCCACCCGCGAAGGGGCTTCCTAGTGTGTGGAAATCTTTCCTCCTTCACAGCTCCCTCCCACTGGTGCAGGGCCGTCCCTATGCTTTTGTCTCTGTTTATTTTTTTCTTTTGCCCCACCCAGGTACGTGGCGGGTTTCTTGCCTTTTGGGAGGTCTGAGGTCTTCTGCCAGCGTTCAGTAGGTGTTCTGTAGGAGTTGTTCCACGTGTAGATGTATTTCTGGTGTATCTGTGGGGAGGAAGCTGATCTCCGCGTCGTACTCTTCTGCCATCTTCCTGGAAGCCTCTAATATTTCTTAATTTAAATTTATTACTACATATCTATGACTTCGTGACTTTAAAAATTAGGGAGCGAACTAGTAGCTGACAGACACAGAGAAAAACCTCCTAATATTTTCAGGGTTAAGGTGCAAATAAAAATTAAAAATTTTTTCAATGCAGCAAATTAAAAAAAGTATCGAGAGGAAGCAACAACAAAAATTGATTATAAACAGAAGGTAAAACGTAAAAGTAAAACAAAATAAATATCACAAAGAAAGTGAAGGAGTACTTTATTTTAGTAAAAAACAAGCAAGTTCAGAATACTTATAAATTCTACCTGTAGGCTGTTTAAAATAAATTCAACTAAAGTAAAATAATAAAGAAAGGTGGAAAATAATGGGACAAAGATATTTTAACAAAATAGAAAACAAAAGAAAAGTAAAGAAAAGGCAGCTATATTAATATAATACCGGATAGATAAAAATCTGAGGCATGATATGGGAGAGTAATAAAAGATGTAACCCACAAGGAAGAGATAATATTAATAAATTTTTATGTCTCTAAATGGCATAGCAGTAAAACATATAAGGTAAAACAAGAACTAGAGTTGCAAAGTGACATTATAAAATCCAAAATCATAGCAGAGACTGTAGTATACTTTTTCAGAAATTAGGTGAACAGTAAGTAAGGGTATAGATGTCTCAAATAATGCCATCAACAAACCTATCTAAAAATAGGTCTGTAGGTAATTCTGTGCCCTACTCTTCACTATATCCACCAGACAGTTGTGGAAATAAACCATTTACTTGACTACAAAGAAAACCTTAAGAAATTCCGAAAGATTTTTATTGGCCATATTCTTTGATTATAAAGCAATTTATTAGAAATTACTCATAAACACATAACAATATTAATTACTCGTACATTCATGACCAAACTTTAAATTGGTCAAACTGGGAAGAGCGTTGTCAAGCACATGGTAAAAGTAGATGCAAGTTCTCTCTAGAAAAATGAGCCATTAATTAAGGCCTCATGAAATTTGCACACATAGGGTCTTGCCACAGACGAGCTCACAACGAAAATTCTCAAAAACGCGAGAAGAGGTTCTGCTTCTCACAATGCCTGCTCATTTGTTTTGGATCAACTCTCCCACTGAGAACTCCAGCCCGATACTGTTATGGAAACAAATCAATCTTGGCCCATTGCTTGGTTGTGATCTTTCCAAGTGCCTTGAGATACTTACGGATTGAATTACTGAGGAAATATTGCAGAGTATATAAATATCAGGGGGCTAGAAACATTGAACCAAAAAGTTAAAAGAAAAAAAAGATATATTCCAGCCAAAAAAGCAGAAGTTAATAAGGCCATTTATGCCTTTTTAGAAAATATTTTATGTCATACCTGGAGATCATTGGAGTTGCTCTTGTGATCTTGTGAGAGAACAAGGATGCTTCCTACTCTCTCTGATCAATTTGAGAGCATGACTTTGTGGAACCCTGGCTTCAGTTTCTTGTTTTATTTTTATTCCCCTTGATTTGGCCTGATGGGGGTTCTGATCCTGCTGTGTGCTTGTATTTATTCTGTTTCAGGTGTCTGCCATGACAAGCAATCAGAGATGCAGTGGCTGCCCCTCTAGAAGCCGATATTTATATACTTTTTGGTGGATCAGCCTGACTTCTCAAATATTTCCAGGCATTTTAGAACATCTGAACTAAGCAAATGTGCAAAGATTCACTTATCTGAATAGGCCTTAGGCTAGAGGCATAGAAAGCTAATTGACCAAGTCTTTTTTTTTTTGGCTGCGTTGGGTCTTCGTTGCTACTCATGGGCTTTCTCTAGTTGTGGCGAGCGGGGGCTACTCTTCCTCGTAGAGGGGGCTACTCTTCGTTGCAGTCCGTGGGCTTCTCGTTGTGACAGCTTCTCTTGTTGCAGAGCATGGGCTCTAGGCACGCGGGCTTCAGTAGTTGTGGCACGTGGGCTCAGTAGTTGTGGCTCGTGGGCTCTAGAGTGCAGGCTCAGTAGTTGTGGCGCATGGGCTTAGTTGCCCCGCAGCATGTGGGAGCTTCCCGGACCAGGGCTGAAACCCTTGTCCCCTGCATTGGCAGGCGTATTCTTAACCACTGCACCACCAGGGAAGTCCTGACCAAGTCTTTTAAAGACTCCAGAGGCACAGAACTCACCTGAAAGGGTCCTAGATTCAACTGATTGGTCATCACGATCCGCTCATATTTCTAAGTGTCAATTATTGAAATTACATTCTGCTTAGTGTATGTGTTACCAAAACTCCCCAGACCTACCCTTATACTGAAAATGGATTCTTCTCAGTAGAAGGGGCAGGGTTGTTACCATAACTAGGTTGATCTCAGTCCAATAATCACAGACAAAGAAAGAACATATATACATTACATGATAAATGTGACAGTAACAAAAGTAGTTGTATCCATTAGGGACTGAATGTATCCCCCTCCCAAATTCGTATGTTGGAGCCCTACCCCCCAATGTGATGGTGTATGGAGATGGACCTTTGGGAGGCAATTAGGGTAAGGGTAGGTCATGAAGGTGGTCCCTCATGATGGAATTAGTAGCCTTAGAAGAGCACTTGAACTAACAAAAGGCCATGTGAAGACATAGCGAGAAGTCAGGCACCTGCAACCCAAGGAGAGAGCTCTCACCAGGAACTGAATCAATTGGCACCTTGATCTCAGACTCCCAAGCCTCCAAAACTGTGAGAAAATAAATTTCTGTTGTTTATGCTATCCAGTCGATGGTATTTTTTATGGTGGCCTGAGATAACTAGGACAATCCCTGATGTAAAATGATGGTAATAAGAGGTAAATGCCAACTATATGTTGGGCTTAACGTAACCTTCATAATATCCTCCTAAGTGGTAACACAACATTGTAAAGCAACCATACTCCAATAAAAAAGTAATTTAAGATAAAAGGTTGAACATAATATCCTCCTAAGAGAGTGTGGAAACTCGAGATGAGGACAATAAATACTGGCGTCCGTAGGGGTTAAATGATTTGCACAAAATCAATAGGAAAAAGCAACTTAAAATGCCCTTATTTCCAGGACATTTCTTACAGTGCACCTTATTTGATTTATGAATAAAAAATACATATATAATTTTAAATGTAAAAGCTTCTACTAAAGTATCTGAAAGAACTAGACAGAAGGTTGAATAGTAGTACAAACAAAAGACAGACGTGTAAACAGTTTGCCCCAGTTCTCCTACTGGATCCAGAAACCAGGAGGCTGCCAGGGTCCAAATCGAATCACTAATCATCAGATTCGGAGTCAGGATTGGCCCCCTAGAAGCCCTAAATGATGGGTCTTCATTTGGCGATATTTTCAATTTTAAGGAGAATTGGGATTACTTAAGTAATCAGATTGCATTTAATTAATCAGATTACAGTTTGCAAAAAGCTTTCCATGCACCGTCACATTTAATCTGTACAACAGTTGATATGGTAACAACAATAGCCATATTATAAAAGAGAAAAATTGAGGCTCAGAGAAGTTAAATGATTTTCCCTAGCTCATTTAGCTGGTCTATAACAGAATGCAAACATTGATCCAAAGCCTTTGATGAGAAAACTCATGCTCTTTCTGCAGAGTTTAGGGACACCAGGAGAAAGAGATGGGCTCTCTCATAGGTTCAGTTGTTTGCATGGTTGATCTCATTATTTCCTGACCCTTGACTCAGAGCCAGGCAACGGATGGTGACTGAAAACCAAGATTCTCTGATTCATAAACACCATGCTGTTATAGTCACTGAGTACTTAATAAGCTTGGATGGGGATAATGACAGAAGAAATAGGGCAGTCAGCCATGTGCATAATATACTGTTGGGAGCAGCTTAGAATGGGATCATCAACTGCAAGACATATAGGGTATAAAAATGAGATAGAGGAACATGTTATCTCATCAGACAATTGAATATGCTTGACTTCTGAGGAATCAGAGTAAACCAAATGGAGTGAGAAGCTCAAATAGGTTAGTCCAAGCTGCAACAGAAAAAATGAGATGGACTTCATGTGAAATGCAAGGTGAAGCTCAGCTAGCTGCAGGTAACCAGGATTTCAGGTGAATGGTGTGTACTAAAAAAATTAAAGCCTTAACTGAAGCCAGGGTTGTTACTTAAAATACCATGAAACTATTTGGAGTGACTCAAAAGTTAATTGATTTCACCTGACAATGCATGGCACCCTAATGAGGCATGCTGGACCACAGGTGAACTCCATGCATCTAAACAGTGGGGATTTGATTTAGGGAGAAACCCATGGAACCTAAATGAAAGTTGTAGAGACTAAAAAAGGCATGGGTTTATAAAATAAATCATGCATGGAAATAAAATAAAGAGATGATACTGAGATGCCACAAGACCAAGTGATGACAGAGGTGTAAGGAGGAGGGCAGAAGGACTTGTTTCCAGCATAGAAGACTTTTGTCTGGTGTAAATGATAAAAATTTTAAAAGAGAAAAAACCAAAAATTTGTTTATTTAAAAAATTTTTATTTATTTATTTAGTTGCACCACGTCTTAATTGCGGCAGCTGGGCTCCTTAGTTGCATCTTCTGGGCTCCTTAGTTGTGGCATGTAGTTGCAGCATGCATGTGGGATCTAGTTCCCTCACCAGGGATTGAACCCAGGCCCCCTGCATCAGGAGCACGGAGTCTTATCCACTGCGCCACCAGGGAAGTCCCCAAAACAAAAATTTAAGGCAATTTCTGAGTGAGAGATGTTAACATTTTCTGAAGAAGAAACGCTGCCTGGAGTTGTCAAAGAGTGAAGAAAAAAATATTTAGTACAACATGTTGAGGATGTGACGCTTTCTACTGACCTTTCACTGTAAGAAAAAGGAAGCACACATTGTCAACATGCTAATCGTTGCCTAAATCGGGTCTAGTTTGACTGATATTAATATAACTACACTAGCTTTCTTTCAGTTAATGTTTATCTGATGTATCTTTTTCCATCTGTTTGTATTCAATCTGAATCACTTAAGTATTTCAGTGTACCTCTGTAAAAAGCATACAATTACATTTTGTAAACCCAACCTGATCATCTGTTGCTTCGTAACTAAATAATTAGGTCCATTTACATTTGTTATAACTACTGGGTTTATAAATTAGGCTTATTTTTGCCAGTTTGTTTTGTGTGTGTGTGTGTGTGTGTGTGTGTGTGTGTGTGTGTGTGTGCGCGCGCGCACTTGTCTCTATTCTGTTTCGTTGCTTCCTTTTCTCACCTTCTTTTAGACTGATTATTTTTTTCTCATTCTGTTTTTTTCCTCTTCTATTTTAGAAGTTACATACACTGTAGTCTAAAGTAAATCAATATTTTTATACTTTCACCAAAAAGAAGAAATTTAGACTATTATTTACTTCCAACTTATATGTCATTGCCCTGTATTTTAGTTCTACCATGTTTTTCTAACTTCACAAGATATTTTAATTATGTTTTCTCAGTCAGTATTAGCTCTGGTTTACCCATGTTTGCCATGTCCTTTGTTCTTTAATCCTTATACCTCAGACGTTCCATCTGGGATCATTTTGTTCTGCCCAAAAAATATCCCCTAGAATTTCCCTTACTGGATATCTAAATGTGGCAAACTCTCAGATTTTGCCCTCACTCTCGAGAGCTGCTGTTGCTGAGGCGAGCTGTTCAAATTTGGCCTTTATTTTCTCTCAGTACGTTACCTGTTGTTTCCAGGTTTCCATTGTTGCTGTTGAGAAGTGAGCTGTCAAATGAAGCCTCACTCCTTGGAAGGCTAAGTCTTCTCTCTAAGGAAGTTTTTAGCATCTTCTCATGGTTATTCAGTTTTCATGTTGCTGTGGCTAGGAATGGATTTCTTTATATTTATCCTGCTTTATGTTGATTTTTTGAATCTCTAGATGGATGTTCTCAAACCTTCTCAACTCTTCTCTCGTCAAATATTGTTTCTGATTCTTTTTCCTTCTGGTACTCACATTGGACCTGTGTTAATTTTTTTCATCCTACCATCCATGATTCTTAAAAACTCTTTCCTATTTCCCATCTCCTTATCTCTCTATGCTTCATTCTGTGTAATTTATTCAGCTCTATTTTCTAATTCAGTATTCTTTTTTTGGCCAAATTTTACCTTCTGTCTCTGGGATGTAGGTAGTTCTTCGAGAAAAGAACTATATTTGGTTCTGCCAGGCAACTGGTACAACTGCATTATGGGATCACTTTAAACTACATTTTTGACGGTGGTTCTTGGGCAACATAGGTTGTATGAATTGGGATTGGAAACTGTGTGAAGACTGGCATGTGGCCGCTAATTTTAGGGAGACTTTCCCCTTCTACTCAGTGACAAGGCTCCAGCCAGTATTTGTCCTTACTGCCCCTGGGGAGAGGGGCAGAGAGTCAGCTTACTTCTAGGGTATGCCTTTAGAGGATAGCCTTTGATGTCCAGGGTTTACGGAGGGGTTTTCCATTAAGTCACGCTTGGATGGGTCCCGGTCCTTGCCGCCTCTTTTCCAAACCCTGCAAGACCTTGAACACCAAGGCTCAAGTTCATGGCAAATATGCTCAATGTAAAAACTGTCTCTGCTTTTGTTCTTGGCTGCCTGTCTTTACTTAGTTTTTAATCAGAATTCTTTACATTTTGCCAGCTTGTGAATGTAGTTAATTTTTATTTGTTTCTTTATTTTCATTTTATCCACTGTATTTAGTTGTTTTAAATGGAAACTAGTCAAACTGGATGTCTAATCCATCATTGTTTCTTCAAATCCACAAGACCAATAAGAAGATAATACAATAAAGGGGACATGATAGCTGCTGCTGTGGGAAGTTTCAGAAACCCACCAGAATGGCCAATGGATGGGGCTAAGGCAGAGTGAAGGCCCCTCTTCACAGTAACAGCCATTGCTAGGGAAGCCAGCAGCACCAAAGGAAGGTTCTGGGGAGATTACTGATGAATCTGTCAATAGGTTATGCTTTCTGATTGACATGTGTTTCTAATACCTGCAAGACCTGTCTCTGAATAAGTGGGGTTTATTATTTTATTCAGCAGTCATTTAGTAAGTATCCACAGCACTCCCAACTCTAGACACTTAGTGACACAGGATACATTTTCTGAATTAGCAGAGCTCTGAAAATAAAACCTGCCAAGTGTGCAGCCTTGATTAGTTGATCGCCCATGTCATGGATTCCAAGCTTTTAAAAAATGCAGTGAAATTTGACAGAGTCTTAAATAATTACTCAGTCCATAAGAAGGACTAAATCTGTAATAAGATTACATCAATCTTTGGATTTTCATTTTCCAAGATATGAGGGATTTTTCACCATCCCCACAACGGAGAGATCACACTGATCCCATTTACTCTCTGCTTTAGACACAAGTAACAGACAAACTTCCTCCAACAAGTGGATGTCACAGTATTGTTTTTAGCAATGTTGATCGAACAGATTTGCCTGGACTCAACGTGTTTTTTGGTCCAAATTATCGTAAGAAGCAGAACTCCTGGTTTTGATGGTGAGCTCAGGAGACATTAGAAATTCCCTGGATGCTGCTGTGGGTTTCTCAGCTGGATCTTAAATCCAGTTATAGAGTGTGTCAGGCTATAGTGATTTCCGGGTTCTACCTGGTCTGTAGGAACTGGCATCTTTTTGTTCATCTATCCCCATGTGTGACATTTCCTCATGCCATCTATCTTGGGATTTTCTTTTCAAAAGTAATAACAATGCTTCAACTTTTAGGGACCTCACAAATGCTTCTGCCAAGTGCCAACAGATTTGAATTTATGGATTAAGGTTTATATGTTTTGCTTCTTTCCTCCTTCTCTCCTTTCCAACCTCTCCCTTCTTCTTTCCTCTATTCTTTCTTGTCCTTTTTTTCCTGTTGCTATTAGAAAGCTAATGACCCTTTTGGGCATCCCTGGAGCTTTTAACTTCTTTCTCCTACTGAATTTTTATCTTATAGCCTCTCCTCATTAAATGGTTTACTATTTTGCATATAAGAAAAATATTTCTATCTAATTTTCTTTTTTAATTCAGTAAGACTGTGGCCATTGCGTTTACAAGATAACTATTTTGGCTAATTTGACTAACAATTTTAGATGGTCTTTAAAAATTATTATTCGTGGAGCTTAGTTGGCCAGTTGCTTTATATTCGGTAAATGTGACCATAGAAAGTGTAGGGAGAGAACTATCTGTTAATTTCATTATTTAGTCTACCTGAACTGTTGTTCTCTATTAATTTTACTTGGTTTGATTTAAATAGATTTTTTGTTTTGTTTCATGGTGACTCCTCTATTTGGTTTTCTCCCCTTCCTGTCTCTCCTTACCACATTGTTCAGACTCTAGGTCTATGCTGTCTAATTAATTAAATTTAAATTAATTAACTTTGAAGTTCATTTCATGGGTCACACTAGCCACATCTCAAGTGCCCCATAACTACAGTAGGCTCATGGCTCCCATACTGGATGGCGCACATTATCAATGCAGAAAGTTCTACTGCAAGGCCCAGTTCTACATTCCACCCCAGTTCTCCCTTTCACTACAGAAGGCAAAGTTTCAGTGCCAAAAAGGAGTAAACCTTTCCTGTGTACCCGCTGGATATTTTCTTCTCAGATCCAAGGCATAACGTACCGTCCTGTTTCAGTCTTTGTCCGAGACAGCTTCATGGAAACCCCTTAAAGGGGGCAACACAGACATTACCCCACACACTCTGTTTCAGTGTAAAAAAAGCAAGAAGAGAGATTATGATGCAGAAGGTCTAGAGAAGAGCTTCCACTTACAAGTCAGACCCCTGGTGGTTACAAATCACATCAGTGTTGGAAGAGCAGAGGATCAATTCAATAGTCACAGTTCTAGGCCTTTCTTATAAGGAGCTTCCTGGAAGGTGTTGGCTGGAGGGCCCATTCCGTACATCTGGCAGCTTATATCCTGTATGATTTGCATTTTTCATCTAACAGATCGTGGTGGAATTTAAAACTTAAGTATGGGAGCTGTATTAGTTTCCTAGGGCTGCCACAACATATCGCCACAAACTAGGTGGCTTCCAACAATAGAAACGTATTCTCCCACAGTTCTGTGGGACAGAAGTCCAAAATCAAGGTGTTGGTAGGGCTTCCTCTGAAGTCACCGGGGGCAGATCTTCCCTTGCCTCTTCCAGCTTCTGGAAATGTTACCACCAGCATCAAAATTGAAAAATTAGAGTTTGGATTTTTGGAGGGCATGCTTGACACCCCGACTGATGAGACTTTGAGAGCAGGGCTTCCGTGGACACGTGGGATTGACAGTCACAAACTGTGTGGTACGAGAGCAGGAGATGAGAAGCCAGCCTGCTTGGTGAGGAGTAAAAAGCCTGTGTTTCAGACTGATCACCTTCGTGCTCTGGCTCTATGACCTCTTACTAGGTGTTAAATGGGGAAATAGTATTTACTTAGTTAAAAAATGCAGGCAATTTGGTTATGGGTCAAAATTGTCTGAAAATCTTGAATAAGGAGGAAAAAAAATCCTCTTATAGGCCAAAGAGGATTCACTTTTGGTAAAGACATTCTCCAGAAGAAGACAATAAATAGATTATGCTTGTCAGCCTGATTATGAAAAGAAACATAAGTCGTTAAGAACAGTCCCTAGACTCTTGACTGATTAGTCTTCTGTGGTGTGGGTGATGATTCCCCTGAGTAAGTCATAATTTCATTAAAGCTCATCAGAAAACGGCTTAAACATTTGATCAGTAAAATCCTAATTTCTTTCCAGAACGAGGCTATAAATTACATCAGGCAGACCAAGTTCAGAACAATCTTTTTCTATCATAACTTCATAGAGTTGTTGTGAAGATAAGCAAGATATTACAGGGAAGATGTCTTCGTCCAGCGCCTGGTCCATAGAAAGAGTCTGATTAATGTTCGTTGTTCTGTTGTTTTAGAAGGACCGACCTTCTCTTCACTTCATACCTCTCCCAACTTTGAATGGGCTCTGGTTGGTCTGGTCGGGGGCCCTGCTGAAGAATCAGATGCTGATTCATCTGATTCCTTGTTCGTTGCTACAGAAAGAGACCCTAGGGTCTCCTTAATACAATTGTTGACACTTTTGGATATTTAAAGGTAAATCTAAAACTTTACTTTGAAGGGATAGGAAATTTAATGGAATAATGGAATAAGAATTTGATGGTTGAAGACTGCTAGTTAGGAAATGGAAAAGGAGGTGTTGGAAGAAGCAAGAGAGGCAAGGAGATGGCAGTAAGCTCAGATCTAAGGCTTTATGTGAGAAACATCGTATTCTGGGAAGTTGCCTCTTAATTCTTAGTACAGTGAGGTCTAATATTGCATTTAAAATCTTTGCCAGTCCTACGGTTTTCTTGGGGAGCAATCCCTTTCTGTTACTACAAGACTTAAAATCTGCCTCACTTATTCCAAATTATGGCTACCTGAGGCTGTGGACTGTAGCCTCCTGAGCTAGTTAACTTGTCTGTGTTTGGCCCTGGAGAGCTCACCGTGTAGTACGACAAACACTTTCTACTGGAAGCACTAAGGAACATGCTTGAAGATGTCTCCATTTGGGGACTGGGTGTTGTGGGCTCCTGGGACCTACCCCCTTTGGTGCTGGTCTTTTTTTTGTTTTTTTAGCACTTTTTTTTTGGCTGCGTTGGGCCTTTGTTGCTGTGCACTGGCTTTCTCTGGTTGCGGCGAGCAGTCTTCTCATTGCGGTGGCTTCTCTTGTTGTGAAGCACGGGCTCTAGGCACGTGGGCTTCAGTAGTTGTGGCACACGAGCTCTAGAGCACAGGTTGAGTAGTTGTGGTGCATGGGCTTAGCTGCTCCGCGGCACGTGGGATCTTCCCAGACCAGGGCTCGAACCCGTGTCCCCTGCACTGGCAGGCGGATTCTTAACCACTGTGCCACCAGGGAAGCCCCTTGGTGCTGGTCTTGAATGAACCACAGTTTTCTGAGATCCAATGTGGGAGAACTATGTCTCTTTGTTTTTTAATAAGAGGATTCTTTTTAAAATAAAATCAAGGCGTGAAGCATTGATCAAATAATATTGTGAAAGTCTCTAATCTTTCCATCATCCTCAATTTCATTTCCTAGTGGAAACTGATGGGTTTCCCTTCAAATATTTCTATGCCTCTATAAACGTATTTCTTTTATACATAACTGATGTATATTTTATATACAAATAAAATTATTTGCAAACTCTTTCACAATGGCTTTTTTTTTTTTTTTGCTTTATCTCATTGACACAAATGCAGCATATTATCAGCATACAATCTTGAAATTTATTTTCCTTTGTTTTACTGGTCAATACAAAAAGCATGTAGTTTTGGGCTTACATTTCTTGATTGAATCTAGGAGTGAAAACCAAACTAAGATTGGGAGACAAGCAAACTGAATACAATGGAAATAAAAGCATGAACTGAATGTTTCAGGGTCCTAGGGAGCGGGTGAGGCTAGGGTGGGTCAAGGCTTGAAGGATGAGTTAGCATTCCTTAAATAGCAAAGAATTGGGGAGGAAAAGGAATCAGTGGGAACAAAGGCTTGGAAGCACATTGATGTGGGTCAGAATTTAGAGGTGAAAGTTATGGAAGTTCTACAAGCTGCAGCATTCTGACTGAGATTCACAGTGTTCACCCTTGGGTAGGCGTTAACATTTACTAGGTGACCTAATGACATCCTCATGTAATGGAAGGTTTGCTTAACGTTTGGCATAGCAGTGTTAAGTTTTCTGTTTGTTCCTAAACTCTGTCTTCAGTACGTATTATGGTGAAGGGAGCACAGGCAGAAAATGGACTCAGGGAAGGTTTCATTGCAGGTATTTTTAATCTCTGCTGGTAACTCTGGAAAAAATCTCCTGTTAAGAAAAGCCCCAAAGGGTGGTGTATAGGAGATTGTACGTTGAAGTTAGTTACAATACCCTTCTTTAATTCCAAAACAAGTATTGGGCTTTCACTGACCTAAACCACTTTTCTCTGGAATTTTGCCCTAGGCTGAAAGCCATGGGGAAATTCTCTTCCAGGCCATCTCCTTAAGAACTGGGTCTTCTCTTTAAAACCTGCCCTCACCTGTCCCACTGCTAAATAAATGACTTCGTGCTCTCTTGTATTCACAGTTAATTTTTATTCCTTTTAATGTTATTTTGTTTGGGGTTATACTTTTCCTACAGTGGGATATTTAGGGGGACCTATTATAAAGTAAATTTGAATTTCATGAAATTACTGATTGTTGACCATTTTGTTACCTACACAAAAGGCAGTTTCAATATAAATCTTGAACTATGTTGTTTCTTGTTAGTAAAGTTGGGGTTCGTCAGTATTTTGTTTCTTACTAATTTTCTCACTTTTAACTTCACGGTGAGTCAAAATGAATTTTTATAAGCCTCAAAACATCTCCCAATTCAGTGCCTTTTCTCCTTTTGACTGTTATCGTACAAGTTCAGGCCCCCTTATCTTTTACCTTGACAGTATGAAGTGTGTTTCTACTTGGCTTCCAGTCTCCTGGCCAGTTTTTCTCAGTGTTGTCTCCTAAAGCACAATCCTTGATGACCTAGCAATTTAAGACGAGGCATGGGAGGCTCCCACAAGATAATCCAGCCTCCTCTTCTCCCCTCTGCCCCTCCTCCTTTGCCCGCGTCTTATATCTTGAGTTCGCTCTGAATTCATTTTTGGTTACCCCCATTTTTCCACTGAGCTTGCTTTTCCACAGCGTTTTCTGTAGCAATCTTTTCATCCCCCAGGCTACAAGCTCTCTGAAGGTGGGGAGAATCCTCCCAAGGCTCCAACACAACTGCAGCGTCCAGCGTGCACCACGGGTGGCTGTTGAGGTTTTGGACAGCACGAGCCTGGGGTGGCTGTGCTTAGAGACTAGGTTGTCAGGGTCTTCCGAGCTGCGTAGTAGTGACACAGCCGTGGTTAGCGCGGTGGCTTATGTAGAGCAGATTCTCCAAAGGTACTCACAGAATTCAGCTGAGTCTCAGTTTAGATCTGGCCATGAAAAGTGCTTCCGGAGCACTGAAATCTCCCACCTTCTAACCCGGAGTCCCACTCTGATCTTACATAGAAACAGACAAGCCTGGGAAGGAAAGAGATGCTGACCACAACGTCTCCACCTGGTCCAGCAAAAGCTCCCGGATCTGCAGCCAAGTCTGTTAACAGAGTCTCCAAGATTGGAGGATGTCTCTCCACCTCCCTCCCCGCCCCCCAGGCTTAGGCTCCCCAAAACAAAGGGCTTCCCTGACACCACCCTCTGTACTGGTTATCCGTCCTGCAGACATTTTGCACCACTTTCTGCCTCACAGGGCTGCCCCTAACGACATTGTGAAGCCAAGAATTTCAGCCTATGTTTCCCTGGCATATTCTGATGGCTGACAGGCCAGATATAAATTAGTTGATTATATATATACTGGGATCTTAGTTCCCCAGTCAGGGATTGAACCCGTGCCTCCTGCATTGGGTATGTGGAGTCTTAACCACTGGACCACCAGGGAAGTCCCGAGCTGATTATATTTTTTGACTGGGCTTTTCCTCCCCTCAAAATAAAGTAGAATGGTCCATCCCCCAGAGTGTTCTAACTGGAAATTTTTCTCTGTGACCAGCCACTTCTAGTTTATCTTTATCGAATCTCTATTTCCTTTTGCCGGGGTGCTTTACATATAACCAGGAAGCAAACTGTTACTGACTTGGAGAGTTTGATGGGGCTTGGGTCCCATGGCCAGCCCCACAGGGAGCCCTTGGAACTGTTTTCAGGAGCAAACCATGAGTCTGAGCCTAGGAGAAATGAAAACATAATGGGGTCTGGTCGGCTTTCGGAGATGCTTCTTACACGGGAAGAGGAGTGCTGAACAAGGCAACGGCTGAGATTTACTGAGCAAGTAAGAAAACCGGCTGCCGGGGATCCAAGCACGCGGCACAAAGGAGAATGTCTCGAGCTGCTGTGAGGTGTCACATTGGCAGAAACGTCCATGATGAGCTGCCCAACGATTTGCTAAAGAGGGAAACGCAGGGAGGAAAAAAAATAAAAAACAATCGATTTAGGAATGTACACTAAGTATAAAGTTTCCTGTGGGAAAAATAAGCAAATATTTAAAACATCAGAAAGCAAATGCCATGGGGAATTTCCACTCTTCTTAAATACAGTATGTCTTGGCACAAGTTCAAGAAGAGGACTGCAGTTATTACTGCTCCCAAGCAGGGCAAATGTAGCCCGAACGGTCAACACAGGCACCAGGTCACATCCCAACTGTTCAGTGGGTGGACTGAAGGGGTGACTTTCTTGATCTACGTCTTTAAAACATCTTGAGACCAGTTTTAGGTAACTGGTATTCAAGTTTGGAGTCAAGATGAGCAGAAATGAGGGCTGGCACGAAGCTAGGGATTAAAAGATTTTTTCCTGCCTGGAGTGTGGGAAAGGGCAGCAACTTGTAGGAGAACAGCGGGGCCCATGATGTTACTTGGAGGGCTCCGGAGGCCGCTGTGTGCGACCAGCTGACCTGAGGAAACTTGATTGCAGAGGCTGCAGGAAATCCTGACCTTACTGGTGTTAACTTCTGGACTGCGTCCCAGGCCTGGGAAACCCATGCTCCTGCCCTCACACTGTGGAGACATGTCGGCTCCAAGGCTGACAGAGGAGGTGGACAAGAGGCCCGTGCAGCTGCAGGGAAGGGACGTAGGAACCAAACCTTCAACCAGCACCCTATAGACTGTAAGAACCAGTTCTCCTCCATCCTGCTGAAAAGTGCCCCCAGGAACACCATGGCGGTTTCTGCAGCCCTTCTCCAATCCCACTTCTACCCCCATTCAACACATCACCTGGGGTTTTTGGATGGGAGAGTAGGTCAGAGCATCTTCCCACCCTCTGAGAGATGGAAGTTTGGGTTTTGTTTCAGCTGACACCGACAGCTGCGCTCATAGCCCAGGGCCGGCCAGCTGGTGGTTAGATGTTTATGGTGTGTCCCTGCCTCTGCACAGTGCTCCTCAAAATGGTTTTGTGAACAATCCAATCTAATTGGCAAAATCCAGTAAGTTTTCAAGAAGATCATTTCTGACGATTTTCAGCGTCTTCAGAGTCTGCATCAAACTCACAGCCTGTCCCCGGGTCCTGCTTCCTTGCAGAACTGAGCACTGCTGGGTGGGCCTTGGCAGGCACACAGGAGTATTTTCATTGTGGTCATCTGAGCATTCTGATCGGAACTTCTGAAGCACTGGGTCCTTCTGTCTGGCACTGGAAGAAGCCTAATAGAGCGGAGGGAGTGTGAAAGGATAGTTTCCTGGCTCACATGGGTTTCTGGACCTGATAAGAAAATGTCTCCGTCATTGCGGCTGGTCTATCTCCAAATAGCCAACATCAGTCAACTTCTGTGTTCTGTTTCCTGATTTTCTGGGTGAACCAAGGTATTACTTTCACTTGGCCCAGTGTGTTAGTTCAAAGGTGCACATAAAGAAGTTCATGGCCTGGATAAATTGCCCCTGTAACAGCGCTAACAATTTCAAACCCTAGCAAAGCTGAGTCTTCAATAAATGACTTTTTCCCCTTTCCTCCCTGAAGTGGGGATCAGACAGCCAACTACTTTTCCTAGTGCAATGGTCATGCTTCTTATAACGTTGAATGTTAAGAAAGGAATTTACCCACCACATGAGGCAAAGGTATATCGAATTTCAGATTATCAATAGATATTTCAAACACATCAAAAGATAGTCTACTTGACGTTTGCCCATCCACAGCCTGGCACTCTCTATCACCTTTCCTTGTTTCATTCTTCTCCATAGAACTTATCACCGTTTGACATACTGTTTGTTTTATTGTTGTAAACAAACATTTTTGCCTCTCTCCTTCTCTCTTACACACACACGAAAGATGAATGAATGAATGCCTTAGAAGACAGTGTTTCCTCTGAAATGAAGCTTTTGACCTTCTTTCCCAGCACACACACTTGGAAGCTAGATCAATTGACTTGCAGTGAGGTCTCACCCTTTTTACAGCAAGATCCGCGAAAGACCCAGCAAATAGCTCAGGGGCACAGTCCAGCCTGAAGGTTACAACCGTTGATAGACTTTTGGTCAGCTCTGGGGTCAGTCTTCTTCATATACAGGAAACATGCCTGGAGAACAGAGACTGGATGAGAAATGAATTCACTCTGTACACAATTGCCAAGTGCCCCTTTCCTCCTCTTCCTCACACAGTTCAAATCAGACTTTTCAAATGAAGCGAGGGAGACAGATAAAGAAAAAAATCCCAAACAAAGCCAGTTATGGACAAATACTATAAAATTCCACAGTAAGTAAATGTTCCCTGTCTCTTTAAGGGGAGGTTTCTTTGGAGAATGATGGTGTTGGGTCTAGCTTCCTCCCTGAATGCGTATATACTCTGCACACATTTGTTGGACCCCATTCTGTCCGAAGTCCTGTGCTATGAACAGGATGCAGCTAAGAACTGGATATGAAAACCAGATGTATTCGCTGCCTTTTCCCAGTTTGAGTCCAGTGGTAAATATTAACGGGCAGTCACCTCAAGCCCGCTGGTGATGTTATCATACATCACATTCTACTCTTAAAACTGACTCTAACTCAGGGCTCGCAAATGTTATTGTCAAGTGCCAAATAGTAAATCAATATTTTAAGATTTGTGGACCATACGGTCTCTGTCACAACCACTCAGCTCTGCTGTTGAGCACAGAAACTGACAATGCGTTAACGAATGACCATGGCAGTGTCCCAATAAAACTTTATTTATAAAAACAGACACAAGCTGGATGTGGCCCTTAGGGTATTGTTTGCTGGATCCTGCTCTCATTGCTTTGTTGCATTATAGTCAGATTCTAGAGATGTGATTCAAATAAAACTATGGTCTTGGTCTCAAATTTCCGTAGAGTTTGTATACAGAGATTTATAAAAATACGGGTTGGTCAAAGAGTACAGACTTTCAGTTTTAAGATGAGTAAGTTCTGGGGATCTAATGTACAGCATGGTGATTCTAGTTAATAATACTGTAGTATATACTTGAAAGTTGCTGAGAGAGTAGATTTTAAATGTCCTCACCATAGAAAAGAAATGGCAGGTATGTGATGTGATGAAGGTGTTAGCTAATGCTAAAGTGGTAATCATTTTGCAATATATAAATGTATCGAATCAACACGTTGTATATCTTAAACTTACACAATGTTATATGTCAACTATATCTCAACAAAGCTGGAAAAAATTAAATTAAAAATTTTCTTTTAGTTTTCAGAGTTTATAATTGTCGTCTGTGGAAAGTGTAGTCTAATAAAAGCTACCGAAACATTTTTAAAAAGAAAAGAAAATATGAGTTTGTACTTGCTGTTCATCTACAGCTTTTCAGCGAGCACTTCTGTCGGGCTAAAGGATACAGGTTATTCCACAGCTTTGCCTCTGGGATGATAACTGTCAAATCTGTCTGGTTATCCCTGGGTCCCAATGGAGATGACTTTGTTCTGTTTCCAGATGTTTCCTACATATCATTTAGAGTAATAAACAGGGACCAGAACAAAACGACCCTCTGACCCCTAGCCACAGGCCGAGATGCCGCGGCTATTTTATGACTCTCAGCTTGTTATTGCAGAGAGAGAGCAAGGCCATTTTGTCATGGCCGTTGTTCTGCCACGCCTATCTCCTGTGCTGGGTCTCTTCCTCACCTTCTATCACTGGGGTGGGCTCTGCCTCAGCTTCAGTCTATTAAGCATCTCGTTGAGCCCCGTACCAGATGTTTGCTGTTTCCCTCTCCAGATCCACCCTCCCTCTTCTCCATTCCCTGTTCTCTGCCCTAGAAGGCTGCCTTGTATGGACTTTATCAAAGGACTCTCCATCCCCCTTGCTTCCTTTTGGGTCCAGCCAAGGAGGATTCCTGGCGAGAGATCTGAAGGAGGGAAGAGACTGAAGATGGAGTATCTACTCCCCCGATTCTCTTCCTGTAAGCTCACCTCAGGCTGGCCGCATCCCTTAATTGAAAACCTGTGTTCCTCTCAAAGCAAACAACCGCCTAGAGCCTTCTAGATGCTGTAGCCACTCCCTCTCCTTGTTCCCTGGGTCTAGGGCAGGGCCCGGCTCCACTGTTGCTGCTCTATCAGGTTCCAGCACTATCCCTGTATCCCTGTGCTTCCCCACGTCCCACCTTCACCTTTGTACCACAGTCACTTTACAATAAGCCCTTCCTGGACTGTCCTGATTTGCTGGTGCCGTCTGTTCCTGTGGGGACCCTGACTGACGCAACAGATTCGGGCTCTTGGCTGCACCATTACTGTACCCTCTGGCAGGGAGCAGAAAGGCTGTGGAGGGACTTCTAGAAGCTTCTTAGAAAACCTCCCTCCAATAAGCATCTGTGGATAAAAAATGTTGCTTGCCATATCAGCAAACAAAGGATGCTGTGGCCATCAAGCCATCAGCCACTGTGCTGCCCCCGATGGTGAGCCTGAGGGAACTCAGGATGGGGAAGGACAGGGTACTGACCCTAGATAGCAAAGGTGCATATCAAAGGAATGATTTCCATGAGCCCAGACTCATGCATCTCCCCATACATAGATAAGCGCTAAATTCACGCACTTGAGATGTCTGGTTTTCTTTAATTAACAGTAATCTTTTGATGCTCCAACTACCTGGTCTTTGTTGCAAAACTCCTATATATCCTGGTTCCTCCCTTACCTCTTCGGATGAGTCCCTCAGAGCTGTCTGAGAGGCTGTGTCCTGGGCTTGGGGTCCTCAGAAAGTCTGCCCAATATTGGGCTGGCCAAAAATTTCATTCGGGTTCTTCCATAACAACTTACGGAAAAACCCAAATGAACTTTTCGGCCAACCCAATAAACCATAATTCTCAGGAATGCTGTGGCGGTCCAGTGGTTAGGACGCTATGCTTTCACTGCTGGGGCCTGGGTTCAGTCCCTGGTTGAGGAACTAAGATTCTGCAAGCCATGGCCAAAAAGAAACCAAAAACATAATTCTTAAATTTGAGGTTGTATATTTTTCTTTCAGTCGACACATCCCTAATTATTCAATCATCCGAACATTGGGTCCTCTTGAATGCAGTTTTTTCCAGCAAGAGAAGTCAAGCACAAGCCTCAGCTGAGATGTCATGGAGATCTGTAGGGTTGCCTCATGGTTAGCCAGTCTACAGGGCTGTGAACGTGACCATGTATCAAACAGCCCCAGGAGTTTCTGCTCATGAGGCCGAGTTCATGAGCCTCAGCAACTCGATGACCCTGAATCTTAGAGCCAAACCGTTCTCAAGCAGCTTTGTAGACCCCAGTCAGTGAAGGCAGATCCTAGAACAGTTTCTGAAAACAGCTTACAGAGTTCAGTTTACTGGGAAGAACTTAGCACCAAGTACCCTTTAAAGAGGGAGTCTGTGTGATGATTAAGGTGATTAAGGATAGACTCTAGACTTAGCTCTGTATGATGTGACCTTCAGAACACACCAGTGATGTGACCGTAAGTAACATGGCTTAAGCATTGTGGGTCTCTGTTTCCTCATCTCTAACATAGGAGCTGCTGTGAGCATTCCATTGGCTAATATTTGTAAACTGTTTAGGACAGTGCCTGGCACATAGTAAAGTATGATAGACATTAGCTGTTATGGCTATTGAAGGAGACATTCTCCTTGCTATCTTTTGCGTTGGAATCCGCTTGGTTACGCTTGGAAGACCCCTCACTCCAGAGGCACCTTTTAAAAAAAAAATAAAAGGACCCATTGTAAGGCACAATGACCTGCTGTGCTTTGCAGAGATTTTTGTATTGGGCCATAATATCCTAGTTTAATTCAACTCTCAGTCAGCGGGAGTAGAATGTGCCCATCTTCACTGTGTGTCTCGCATCACGCTAGCTATGAGAGACTGCAGCTCTGAACAAGAAAAACCCAGTCCCCACCTTCATAAAAGTGCTACAGAAATCTATAGCTCAGGCTGGGAGTCAGATGTCCTCACAACTACATTTAATTTAAAATCAAGCCACTTGAGAAAATTTAGCTGTAAGCTTGGCCTTCTCTCAGCTCCCTGAGCACAAGGCAGCGAGCTACAGTCAAGCTGTGAGTTACTCAGGCTTTTTCCATCAAGACCATTAAGTTCTTTCTGTAGATCCCTTGACACGAGAGTAAATAGAAAATCACATGTCCTTACACCAGGGGGGGAAAATGGTGGGGTGGTGGGGTGGTGGTGGTGGTGGGATGAATTGGGGGACTGGGATTGACATGTGTACACTAATATGTATAAAATAGATAACTAATAAGAACCTGCTGTATAAAAAAACAAATAAAATTCAAAAAAAAATCACGTCCTTAGCACCTCTGTTCCGGAAGAGTCTTCTGGCAGCACAAATGGAGTTTCAATATACAGTGCTTGAAATCAGGAGAAAAGGGCTTCTGACTGCTTTTTCTACAATGAACCTGTACTGTTTTTGTAATGAGAACTAAAGATGTTTTAATTTTTAAAAAGTTTACCGTTGCAATAGAGAGTATCCTTGTGGAGCATATCATAAATTAGACACACAACTTAACACTAATCATGTTCGAATAGTGTCTAAAACAAGTAAGAAAATTCTCAAGTGTTTATGCTTCTTTTTCAACTTTAAGTTGAGAATTGGGAGCCCCAGGATGAAAGGGTAGACTGTTGAAGGCCATATAGGTAGGTACATATAAGAAGTAAGAATATCTCTAAGAAAGTGAAAGGATGTCGCAAAAATAATTAGTTTATAAATCAAGTCGTAAGACATGCAGAAAATACAGTTAAAATTGCATGACAACATTTCTCACTTGCTTGGTTTGGGAACACCTTGTAGAAAGTTGAAGTCAGCACTTGTAATCTAACCAACCTTGATCCATTTCGCTTCCACCCTTGTTTTCTAGTAGAAGTGAAATTTCCTGCTTCTACCAAAGGGACTGATAGTGGGTCATGCTTGGTTTACCTGGAACTCTGGGACTACTCTTTTCCCTCTTGTCCAAGGCCTGGAGAGCAGAGACTGTATTCTACTTAATCTTTATATCCAAAGGGGCTAACTTAGTATCTTTACATAGTCAGTGCCAAATAAACATTTGATGGATAAATAGGTGGATGGATGAATGGATGGATGGATGGATGGATGGATGGATGGATGGATGGGGGTGATATAATTTGGGGATAAGTAAAAGAGTTAAGGTTACTAAGAGAATGCTTCCTCTATTATTTGAAATAGAGAGTATAGGAAAAGGAAGAAGTTTGCTGTACGATTTTTGGCTCTGTGAAACATCTGTGGGTCTTAGGCAGTTGTAAACTTCTGGCTTCAGTATCCTCATGGATAAAACTGAGGGTTTGGAAGAGCTGATCTCTAGGTTACCTTCAAGTCTTAAGGTAACTAAGTATGATACTAAGTATAATGCTTAAGGATAAAGAAAAGTAGAATTTACCAAGGTTTAACAATGCCTTAAAAATGTGAGAATGCTCTGTCATCAGCAAGAGGGCAACTGGGTGATGGTTTTTTCTAAAATGTTTCATTTTCTGATACATTCTTCCACTCTTTAAAGTGATATGTACCATTTCTGTTTAAAAGTAAAGTGAATTCAGATTGATTGATTTTTAGCAGATAATTCTTGAGATACGTGTCCAGCATGTTGCAAAAATTAGGCTGGCAGTTATTCTTTTAATGTTTGGAGCTGAATTCTAAGAGAGGTTGGAAATGGCTTCTGAGAAATCATTCAGCTAGGGCAGGGCACAACGGTGGCTTGATTAATTAGCAGCTACCTCTTTTACTGAATTGAACTTGGATCTGCTTACCTGATGCTCAGCAAAGCAAATCTATTGACATCCAGTTGTGGTGAAGGAAAGTGTAGAATTTATTGCAGGGTGCCAAGCAAGGAGAATGGGCAGCTTCATGCTCAAAAGACATGACCGCTTTCAGGGAAGGGGTTTTAAGGGCAAGATTAGGGGTGTGGGTTGCAGGGTACCTGATCAGCTTGTGTGCAATTCTTTGATTGGCTGATGGTGAGGTAACAGGGTGATGTGCTGGGAATCTCAATCATCCACCTTCTGGGTCCAACCTGTCTGGGGTCTACATGCCAGTGGTCTGCATGCAGTTAACTTCTTCCACCTGGTGTGGGCTTTAGCATCTGCAAAATAATGCAAGGATATAGCTCAGGATATTATCTATAGCCCTTGAGGAGGAACTAAAAGTCCTTGACCTTGTTTTATAGCTAAACTATTATTATTTTGTCTTGCTTGACTGCTTTCCTTTTTTTCTATATTTTCTCACTTCTCTGATTAAACTTGCTCTTTGGAACTCAGGGAAGACCTAGGTGGCTACAGTTTATTTCCATAGCCTCTTTTCCCAATCAACAATAAGCGGGGGACATCAAGGCATCTGTCATTGGGAAAGCTCCGCAGAGTCCTGCTCAGTTTCACTCTAATAAACAAGGTCTCTCAAATCTCGTTCGACACTTGGATTTTTTGGTTTTATGGTCTCCACCTTCTACCACTGAGCCAATGTTTTCATTGTCCAGGCCCACTATTTTGCAAACTCTACAGCTCTTTCTGACAGAACCAAATGCTATCTCTTTTCTTCTCCCAATATGATTAACTCACACAACCTTGGACAAAAACATACATCCACATGCCAGCAGTCAATGTTTTAGCTTCTCTTCTATCAACATTGTCCCTCTGTCCACGGTCAAAAAAGTCAGAAAGATGAGTGCCAAACAGAAATGTGCTTTTCTTTTTTAAAATTTTTTAATTTTAATTAAAAGAAAATTTTAATTTTCTAAAAAATAAATTTTATTTATTTATTTTTGGCTGTGTTGGGTCTTCGTTGTTGCACACAGGCTTTCTCTAGTTGCAGCAAGTGGGTGCTATTCTTCCTTGTGGTGCGCAGGCTTCTCATTGCAGTGACTTCTCTTGTTTCAGAGCACAGGCTCTAGGCACGTGGGCTTCAGTGGTTGTAGCACGCAGGCTCAGTAGTTGTGGCTCACAGGCTCTAGAGCGCAGCCTCAGTAGTTGTGGCACATGGGCTTAGTTGCTCCACAGCATGTGGGATCTTCCTGGACCAGGGCTTGAACCTGTGTTCCCTGTGTTGGCAGGTGGGTTCTTAACTATTGTACCACCAGGGAAACCCCAAAATGTGCTTTTCATATTGAATCTCCTGCTTAAAATTAATTTCTTTATAGACTTTTGAATATTTTATTTATATTAATTGTTTTCTATTTTTTCCTCTTGAGTTCTCTCTCTAGCTGCTTTTTATTTTTTTCAAATACTTTAAAGACAATGGGGTTGGATTTAAAATATGTTCTGCTATGTTCCATTTATTTGTCTAGGCCCTGGTAATTTCTGACTTTTAAAAGGTCAGTGTGTACGTTTACAATACTAATAACCAAAATAGAAATGCCACAGTATTTAATTTTTATTCACTTTCCAAGACAACTCTCTAAACGTAGCCATTTTTAATATCTAAGTCCTCTATGTATATCCACACAAAATCTGCCCCAGTTTGCTCCTGGTCCAATACAAGAGACTCCCAATGTACTGTAATTTATCTTTTTACGTAGCTATAATTATAACACCTGTTATCACAAACTCCTATTCAAAAAGTGCGTAAAAAGTAGACAGAAAGCCGTAAAGTGAAAATAATCAGGCTTTTATTTACTGTATGTATAAATGATGTTTAAATGGACAGCCTGAGGCACTGTAAGATCTTGAGCTAAGGTTTGAATCTACAGAGATTCAGATACATCTATGATTCCCAGTCTATGATTATGTTCAGAGCAGTTTCAGATGAAGTATATTTTATTAAAATGTTGTAGTTATTAGGAAATGTGTAAGCTGTCTTTGGTACTTATTGTAATATCAGTGAATCAGAATATTCAAATTACAAGAAAATTCAATTTATTAGAGAACAAACATGGACATCAAGGGGGGAAAGTGGTGGGGGGAGGGTGGTGGTGGTGGGATGAATTGGGAGATTGGGATTGACATGTATACACTAATATGTATAAAATGGATAACTAATAAGAACCTGCTGTATAAAAAAATAAATAAAATAAAATTCAAAAAAACACAGAAAACACAAAACAATTTCTAACTCTCCTTGATATAAAGGAGAAAAGGGAGGAGCAGGGTAGGGTGGGGCTGTCCTCTCAAACTAAACTAGCAAATCTAGCTTCAAACACACCCTCTGGTCTGTTATTCCAGTTTTAGCCATTTGTTTCTGCTAACTCTGTCCTAAACTTAGTTTTTTCTGTGCTGCTATAAGAGTATGCTCTTATCTTCTAAATACAACACATTTTAAAATTGCACATTGTTTTCTATTTTTTATTTAAAATGTTGTCCCCTAACTTTAGTTCTCTGGGGCAGAGCCTGGATTTTTAATCCTAGCCACAGGTGTGTCAGGAATTATCTCAAAACAACTCTTAAAATTGTCCCCACTGTTTAGTTTCGATTACTGAAGTTGGTAGAGGTGAAATAATTTGGACAAAGTCAAGACCTACAGATAGCAAGTGAGTAAATTAGAATTTTTACCAAGATTTGTCATGTCCATTTCCTTAGTAGTACAGAATATAGGTACTCTGTAATTTTCATTATATATAGAATCTCCATTAACAAGAATCCAAATACCTGTGATCCTCATTTTTTAAATTGAATTTCTTTTTTAAGAGAAAGAAAAATTACAAGAAGGGTAACTCCATTAATAGCAATTAAAATATAAGCATATATATATATATATATATATATACACACACACACAATTCCAGGGAGTATTCTGTACTTCTCCTAAAACGTATGAGGTGTCTAGGGACTTCCCTGGTGGTCCAGTGGGTAAGACTCCATGCTCCCAATGCAGGGGACCTAGGTTCGATCCCTGGTTGGGGAACTAGATCCCGCATGCATGCTGCAACTAAGGGTCTGCATGCTGCAACTAAGAAGTCTGCACGCCGCAACTAAGAAGTGTGCATGCTGCAACTAAAAAAAAAATCTCACATGCCGCAGCGAAGATCCCAAGTGCTGCAGCTAAGACCTGACACAGCCAAAATAAAAAAAGTATATTAAAAAAACAAAACAAAAAAACATATGAGGTCTAATATTCTACTCTTTAATATTATAAATATTATAGAATGATTAATGTTTTCAGAGATAACTCCAAGGCTTTTAAATAACTCAAATCAATGCCAAAATATTAATTGCTAATTAAACAATACTAACACAGGGAAGTAGACTTACACATTTTATTCCATTTAAAGAAAGTTCAAATCTACACTTTAATTTCTTGATTTACAGCAGCTTAACTGTTCTCTTAGATATGCTTTTTTGGGGATTGACATATACACACTGCTATATTTAAAATAGATAACAAGGACCTACTGTATATGGAATGCTGCTGTTCTGTAATAACCTAAATGGGAAAAGAACTTGAAAATGAATAGATACATGTGTATGTGTAACTGAATCACTTTGCTGTACACCTGAAGCTAACACAACATTGTAAATCAACTATACTCCAATATAAAATAAAAATTGTTTAAAAGTGACACGTATTTCTAAGTGCTTATTGTAGAATATTTAGAAAACACAGAAAAACATAAAGAAATTCAACATATGCATTCTTTATTCTGCTGTGAGCATTTTACCATGTCATTTGTAATCTTTACTTGCATAAATATACATAACCTAAAATATTCTCCTGAGTATATCCTATATTACTTTATAGTTTCTCTGTTGAATATTTGAATTGTTATTTATGATGAGGTAATTAATATATTTGTGTTAGATTCCTAGAAATACAATTATTGGGTCAAAGGGTAGAAACATGTTTGAAGCTCTTGAGAAGTATTGTTAGATTACTCTACAGTAACTTCACACCATTTTTCACTCCAGGATCCACCTATCACACCAGTACCGGCAGTGGGTACTACTGTAGCCCGTAAAGATTCATAATATGGCTTCATTCTAATTATTTGCTTTATCAGGTTTGAAAAATGACCCTCTTTTGATTCACGGAACACATTTCCCTAAAGGTTCTGTTGTCTATATAATAACAGTAAAAATGTAGCAGGTATTGTGCTAAGAGATAAAATTATCTCTTAATTCTAATCACACTTCATATAATAATATTTATATTAAATATAAATTATATATAAATATAGACTATATAATATAATATATAATATATAATGACTATCTATTTATACATAAATACATTATATATATAACTATAATGATTTTCTAGATGAAGAAATTGTCTTAGAAAAGTTTAGCCCCTTGGGACTTCTCTGGCCGTCTAGGGGTTAAGACTCTGCGCTTCCACTGCAGGGGGCGTGGGTTCGATCCCTGGTTGGGGAACTAAGATCCCACATGCCAAGTGGGCAGCCAGGAGGAAAAGAAAAGAAAAGAAAAGAAAAGTTTAGCCCTTGCCTAAGATAACCCGGCTAGAAGTAGTTGGTACAGCTTCAATCAGGTCTGACTCTGAAGTGTATATAAAATTTTCTTTATTTATTTTTCATCACACACTTTAAGATCAGGCACCCAAGATCCAGCCCACCAACATTTCTCTACATTATTAAAATGTTCTGATCACCTCCTTTCCATTTATTTTTCAGATGAACTATATACAATCATTTTATCAGTTCCCTCATAATTGGCAGTTTGATGTTGCATTAAGGGTATACAGTAAATTCAAGAAAAATAGCATCTTAAGAATACTGGATCTACCAGCAGCATCATGTCCTTAGGTGTCTTATTTAATTTTGTGGTTCCCTCCAATGTAGCTTCTTCACCTCTCTTGTTAAGGTGTTTTTATTTGCTTTTTTTTTTTCCAAAATGAACAGGAGCTTTTCTTTGCTATATTTTAATTGAGTGTAGTTAGCATTGATTTGTGTACATTTATTTGTGTTCCTTTTTAGTTATAATAGTTTTCTATTTGATTTTCTAAGGTTTTCCAAATAAACAATTGTGTATCTGCAATATTTTCCTCTCTTAATTTCTTAATTTCTATTTCTTATCTCTTATCTTTTCCTTGTTTCAATGAATTAGGCAAAACTTCTAGAACAGTGCTAAATATTGATGACATGATAATTATAAGGAACATCACTTTTGTCCTTTACGATACTGAAATTATTTCTAGTATTTTGCCTTTAAGTTAATGTAGATGTGTGTGTGAGGGTGTGTGTGTCTGTTTTAAACGATAGTAAAATATAGGAATAATGCAGTTAGTAGAAATCCTACCTTGACTTTGGCATTTTGTCAATTTTTAGTTTTCAGTATTTTCATGGGCTGTTTAATGGGGACTTGGAAACAGGTACATGGACTCCAAAACTTGCTGCTACTTTAACTCTGAAATTAAACACATACTTTTTAGGAGGATTTTCAACAAATGATGCAATATATTAATGCCTAATTAACTTATTTTTTAAAATAAATTTCTTTATTTATATTTTTGGCTGCGTTGGGTCTTCATTGCTGAGCGTGGGCTTTCTCTAATTGCGGCAAGCGGGGGCTACTCTTCGTTGTGGTACTCAGGCTTCTCATTGTGGTGGCTTCTCTTGTTGCAGAGCACGGGCTCTAGGCACGTGGGCTTCAGTAGTTGTGGTACACAGGCTCAGTAGTTGTGGCTTGCGGGCTCTAGAGTGCAGGCTCAGTAGTTGTGGCACATGGGCTTAGTTGCTCTGCAGCATGTGGAATCTTCCCGGACCACCAGGGCTTGAACCCGCGTCCTCTGTATTGGCAAGTGGATTCTTAACAACTGCGCCACTACGGAAGCCCCCCTAATTAACTTTAAAATTCGATTCATTTCCTTAAGCATCTCAGTCTTCTGAGGTAAGATTATAATCAGCTTTTCCTAATAAGATTTATCTCACACGCCATTATTTTCCATTACACATGTTCTTTTCACCTCCCACTAGAATGTATAGTTTTCCAGACTAGGACTAGAGAAAGTCAAACTTGGAGCCAATAAGGAAAAATCCCTTGAGATGAAAGTCTACCATCCATCCCACTTCAGTGCCCTAGAACCCAGGGATTTCTGCTGAGGACCAAAAGCACTTGGTTCTGGCTGTTCTTATATCCTGAACTCAGAATCAGGTAGGAAGAACTCAGCTTTCAGAAGTACAGGACCATCTGGCGTACACTGTGGATAATAACTTCACCCCCCCCTTTTTTTTCCTAATTTTTCTACTTTGTATTCTGTTTTCCCTTATTTCCTAGTCAATTTTGTGGTACAATTTTCCAAGGTATAGAAAGGAGAGAAAAATACTTTTAATGATAGTTCAGTTCTCAGTATGAGTGTTTCTGGCTTTGCAAATTTTTGTTGGCCGGTTTAATCACATAACTGCCTTCTCTCTGCCATTTGGTACACACTCGAATCATGTAAGCTCACGGAATGCAGCATCAATGTGAATGTTAGCTTAATTCAAACATAATAAGCAATCAGAATTTTCAGAAAAGCACCTCATGCAATGAATTCCCAAAGTAAGTGAAAATGACTTTAGTATTTACTGTATTGCTATTACTAACACTGCTTTTATCTGTGCTATTTTTTTCTTTTTTTGGCAGGTACACTGTACCTATTTAAAAAAAAAAAATTAACCAAAATTTGGTTTGGAAGAAAACTTTCCCCTTCATAACACAATACACGAATCAGTCCGAATTGTTGCTACATTACTCTCTTTTTATTGTTCTTGTTGTAATGTGACCATGGAAACATGGACAGTAGCTAATAAACCCTTGATGATACTCAGGCTGCTTTTGATTTTACTGTCCTCCTGAATCTATCCTTAATGTTGGGTTAATTGCAGCACGTAATTTACCAGATGGTAACAGTAGGTTTGTGCCATATAATTTTTTTATTCAGAGCCGTAACGGTGTCCTGTATATAAAAGATGCTTCGTGTTTGCTGAATGAATGACAGTGAGAATAAAGGAATGAACGAATGGTGAATAAAACCAATCAGGCTAAAGCTTAAACATGAGCCCTGGCAAGGCTGTTGAATGGAAAGGAATTCCACTGTGGGCAACTGAGAATCCTTGTTAGAAAACACCTGTTCAAAAGAGAACTCAATTTTCCCTTAATAGTGAAGGTGCCAGGACACAACTGTAGGCTTCTGGAATTCCTGGGAACAGACATTCTTTAAACTGAATCCCTGATGAGGGTCTCTGATGAGATGGCCTAAAGGATTCCAGGCACCTAAATTTTATCCCATGTGCCAAATGTTTTTCCTCAGTCTTAAAGATTATAGGAGAGGAGGTTGAAAAAAACCTGTTACAAGGGAAGGGAAACCAAGAACTCAACATCCAAGCGCCATCTCTTATGTGCAGGACTGGCTATATAATTTGAGAGGAGTCCAGTGCCTAAATGTGAAGTCCCTCGGTCAAAGTTATTAAAATGATTAATTTCAAGATTGTGAGAACAGAGCATTAAGCCATACATGGGGTCCTCCTTAAGTGCAAGGCCGTTTATGATGACACAGTTTGCACACCCATAAACTAGCTTTGCATATGTTTTAAGTCTCTTGTTTCTGAGCAAAGAAAATTGAATAGATCTGATGCAAGCAATTTTTATTCTAATGTAGTGCTGTTGAATAGAAATGTCTGTGATGATTGAAATGGTCTATATCTATGCTAATACACAGCCACTAACTACCTAAGGCTATGAGCACTTAAAATGTGGCTAGTGGGACTTGAAATACTAGCAATACCACTGAAGAATTATATTTCCATTTTATTGAATATTTAATTGTATCTAACGTAAATTTAAATAGCTACATGTGAATGTGGCTAGTGGCTGCCATTTTGGACATACAAGTTTAATGAATCAACCAACCTACAGACAATAAAGAAAATAGTTCCATATAGAATTTATAGCAATGTTTGCAGCAATGAAATTTGTAACAATGAAAAGCAAACAATGCCTTTTAAGTTAACTGCTCTGAGCAACTGACAATAGATAAGTTTGCCTTTTATCGTAATGGAAAGTTGCAGAATATCTTCTAAACTCATAAATAGAACGAGAAATTTCTCTAAGATACAGAACTGTGAAATTTGGAGGAGATCCCTGCCTCTCAAATTTCCTAAGCATAGAGAGTTTCCATGGCAACAAAAGATCCATCCAAATGTAATTAAAAGTGAATGACTAGGGTATCTGTATCATTCAGTTCTAGTACATGTTACCTTTAATTATATTTTTCTAAGCTACTGATGTGCTAATATGTCAGACGATATTTGTTCAGAACTGAGGTTGACAAAGCTTTGTAGGAAGAAAAAAAGAAGACGCAGTCATCCTGCAGGAACTCCGCAGATAGAATAAAACAAAAAGAAAAGATGTGTTCCTTTGCTCCTCTTTGGAATTCCTTCAAGTAAGAATGAGAGGGCCAGCCATTATTTTAGGGTTTTCCACTTCTTACTATCATATTTCTCCCTCTCGGACTCCCGCCAGGACTTACCCTTGAAAAGACTCTCCCTTGAGTCCCAAGAAGCATCTGTCCTTGTTCCCCAGCTGGTTCCAGTATCCCAGCCAATCCTGCCCCTGGCCCTGGGGCTTCTTTCCTGTCCTTCCCACCTGGCCCCAAGCCATGGCCATAGGTGGCTTTGGGAGGTCCTAGAGGTCACAATCACTATTGTCCTGCTTTCAAGTAAACGCTGGGAAATCAGTTATGTATGATTGAGGGGGAAAAAAAATTTGTAATTAAAAAAAAATTATACAATGAATACGAGAGGTATGAGTGAATGAGAAGAGTTTCTTGTATCTTTGTTTTGTTTTAGTTACAAAGCACAGCTCCCTGATTGGGGAATGAAAACACCGGAAATTGCTGAAGTGAGATAATTTATTGCTAGAAAAAAACAAGAGCCACCACCAGACCAAAATCATTCTCAAAAGGAAATAATGTGAATGCTTTAAATAGCAACTGTGCTTAGGATGTGGAGAAAATCCAGCCACACAGGGCATGGAAGGTATGGTGACAAATGAGGCCAAAGGGAAGAATGACGGAAGGAAGGAAGCATGTGATGAACTCTGAGCTGGTGTAAAGGGGACAACTGACGTCTATCCTAAATCCTCCACTCAGGTTTCACAGGTAAACTCCAAGATTACTTACATGCTCTCGTTTGGCCACAGGGCAACAGTACCCTGGGTTTTCTTTAGTTTGTACTGTTCAGCCATAAAGGTGGGGAAAAAAAAACCCCAAATCCCCAGAAGTCCAGCTCTTTGGGCAACAAGTATTAAGAGTATCACTTATGTTAATGGAAAAGCCTTAGCTAATTCACTGATTCTCAGCAGGAAAGGAGTGGAGTACAGTCCCCAGTGGAAGGAGGTTCCTGAATTTCCAGATCAGGGGAAAGACTGGCTTTTTCTACAGAGCCCCAAACATCGATTTTGATGGACTCCCTTAGGGGTGGGACCTCATTTTCCTTCTTTGGAGGCGTTCCATATGCGATACAATATTGTCTGTGGAACCACATTGCACATGGGAAAGACGAGGAGGCTTTCCTACATGCAAAGAGTGGAAAAAATGTTTCCACTCTTAAAAATGTCTCTTTCGTTTCCTTAAATCTAGAAAACCCCCCTCTCCCCATTTCTGTCTTTTGAGACAAACCTTTTTGCAGCATCCAAAGTTATTTTTGTGGAATGCCTGTGATGTGGATTTGTCTGATTTCTTTCCCATGATTAGAGGCAGGGGAGATGTTTTTGGCAAGGATACCGCACAGGTGAAGCACATGGGGTGCTTCTCATGTGTCACAGCAGAGACCCATTATGGACTTGAGTCTCATTGTGGGTGCTACTAAGTTTGATCACCTGGTTCAGTTGGTGTCAGCCAGATGTTTCCACTGAAAAGCTACAGCTGTCACTTAGCAATTAAGAAGTAATTTGTGGGGGCCTCCCTGGTGGCGCAGTGGTTGGGGGTCCGCCTGCCGGTGCAGGGGACGCGGGTTCGCGCCCCGGTCCGGAAAGATCCCACATGCCGCGGAGGGGCTGGGCCCGTGAGCTGTGGCCGCTGAGCCTGCGCGTCCGGAGCCTGTGCTCTGCGGCGGGAGAGGCCGCGGCAGTGAGGGACCCGCGTACTGCAAAAAAAAAAAAAAAAAAAAAAAAAAAAAAGTAATTTGTGGAATGCTGTATTGAGACCATGAGAATGTTTCATTTCCCCATAACCTTTTTACCCAATGGTCTTAGCATTTATTGATGATCTTTGCCTGAATCTACTTTTACACGTTGCAAAATGATGATTTCCTGATTCTATGTCTTTCTACATTCATTAACTAGTATCCTTCTATTAAAAATGCCTAGTCCCTTCCCCCATGATTTTTAGAGGTATTTTTTTAAAAATATCACTATGGACTCCTGGATTCAGATTTTTCTGACTTCTTTTTTGTTGGACATCATACCTTTTGTCCTGAGAGATATTTACTAAACCAGTCACCTATGGAACACCATTCCTGTGAAATGCTCTGGGGATAAAGCATTCTATGGTCAAATAATGTGGGGATAGAAAGTATCCGCCATGTCTCTTGAAGTTATCTAATGGATATTAGGATACTGAAAACCACAGGAGTTCTGCAGTAAAGAACCTGCTTAACTTTAACCAGGAGTTTCTCAAACTTATTTGATCATGGAATCCGTTTTTATTTCTTCAACACAGACCTAGTGCTTGGTGACATACATTTAGGGAAACACTGGCCAAGAGCCTCACTTGTCAATTAAATGTTTCAGTAATAATGTGAAACAAAGACTAACTAATAGCTGTAGCTGTATTTCGCTTGGCTCAACCATTCCTGTATGCTTAAAGTAACTATTCTATGTTAAGGTCAAATCAGCATACCATTGAGGGCCTGGTGGTCAAGAACAACCCTGAAGTAAGGAAAGATTCCTTTAAAAGAATACAAAAAAAACTAATCATAAAAGAGAAGATTGGTACATTGACTTCATTAAAATTAAAGCCTTCTGTTTATCGAAAGACTCCAAAGAGTGTGAAAAGGCCAACTTTGTACTGGGATAGTATATTTACAAATATACATCCAGAAAATATAAAGCACTAATATTTATATACAAGAGAAAGACAAACAACCCATTTAAACAATGGGCAAAAGACATGAACAGGTACATCACAGAAGAGGATAACCAATGGCCAATAAGCATATGAATGTTATTGACCTTAGAGAAATGCAAAGTAAAATCCACAATGGCATACCACTACACACCCACCAGAATGACTAAAATGAAAAACACTGACAGCACTAGGTATGCATGTGGGTGTGTGGAGTAGGTAGACGCTGTGAGGCGCTGCCTAGATCTCCTTTCAATGAGATGATTCCTGCCCCGGATGCTTAAGAGTGCTGACAGCCTCCATCTCCAATCCTGCGATTGCCTCAACTGCCTCTCATCTAAAGTCACCGTGACTGATGGAGGGCACAAAGGGCTAGCCCACTTGCCCAGCTCAGGATAATTCTGAGGGGCCATTTCTAACACCCCCGACCCCAGGTTGTTACTGGCCCTGCATTGCAGCTCGATTTCACTCTCCCTTGGTCCAATCTTACTTCCTACCGCTCCTTCCACAGGAGTTGATCCCAAGGGCACCCTGTAATAAACATCCTGCACACTAAGCTCTGTTGCAGAGTCTGCTGACCAAGTAGCCCGTTCCGCGACCTGTGCAACTTGCTTGTCCTGGTGTGAACTGGTACAACCACTTGAGAAAACTGTCTGCTGTGACCTCGCAATCCTACTTCTAGATATTTACCTGGGAGAAATGAGCCTTGTGTCTGTCCACCACAAAAAGCCATCGACGGGAATGTCCATAGCAGCTTTTTTTCATAATAGATTCGAAGTGGGAACCATGCAAATGTCCATCAACTGTAGATTGTATAAATAATTGAAGTATGTTCATACACAGGAATGCTGTATAGTGATAAGAAAGAACAAGCTACTGTTACACGTAACAGCATGGCTGACTCTCACAGGCATAACGTTGAGACACAAAAGAGCGCACACCGTATGATTTAATTTATATGAAGCTCAGGAACTGACAAAACTAACCCATGGCGACCGATGTGAGAACGGTGGTTCCTTGTGGGGTTCCTTGTGGTGTGTGGGTATTGAGAGGGAGTATGAAGCAGCCTCTGGAGCGACAGAAAAGGTCTATACCTTGATGTGGTTGGTGGCTACATATGTAAAAGTTCCCTGAGGTATAAAACACTTAGTTTTGGGCATTTTACTATATGTGTGTTATAGGTCAGTTAAAAAAAAAAAGCCACCTCAAACTAATAAATTCCTTATTAATCCAATGTAGGTTAACTGGTTTGTAGACTAAATCTGGTTAAGGTGTTACAGTCACCTGTGATATTGTCACTTTCTAGGGAAGGTTGGCTGCAGTGGGTTTAGTAATAAGGTCGTCCTGATTAGTGCATTGACTCTTCTGCAGCAGGAAGAAGCAGGCTTTAGGGCTTGGTGATCTGATGGGGGAGGAGAGGAATGCTCCAGGCTTCATGCTCCTGATTTAATCAAGACAGCTCCTCCCACTGAGATACCTACCACCAGATCTTATCAGCTGTCTCTCAATCACTGAGGCTCTCTGGGAGAAAATCTCTCTAGGGAGGAAAATAATCTCTTTTCATGGGCTGTTAGGATAGTCTGCAAACCAAACCAGTTAACCTGCAGCCAGGTAAATCCAGTATTTGAGAAAAAATCAACCATCACTGGGCATTTAAACTGCTTTGTTATTGAACCAATTTTACAAAGAAGAAAAAAGGAATCAGATATTGGCTATTTTAAATTAATTTCATTAATATGTCTTCATTAGCCTTGACCAAGAGAAGTTAAATAGGTAACTTAAAGGACTTCCCTGGTGGTGCAGTGGTTAACAGTCCACCTGCCAATGCAGGGGACACAGGTTCGAGCCCTGGTCCAGGAAGATCCCACATGCATGACACAACTAAGAGTTTGTGTGCCGCAACTAAGGAGCCCATGAGCCGCAACTAGGGAGCCTGCTGGCTGCAACTAAGGAGCACACATACCGCAACTAAGGAGGCAGCAAGCTGCAACAAAGGAGAATGCTGGCTGCAACTAAGGAGCACATGTGCCACAACTAAGGAGCCAGCGAGCCACAACAAAGGGGCGCGTGAGCCGCAACTAAGGAGCCCACCTGCCGCAACTAAGACCCAGTGCCACCAAATAAATAAATTAATTAAAAGAAAAAAAGAAAGAAAGGTCCTGTGGACTCTGGTGGAGGAGGGGCTGTCCTCCCACCTGTATTTGTCCTCACTTCCATCTCCATTCCTCTCCCAGGACGAGGCCAGCTGCTGGAGGATGGGCGGATTAAGCTCACTTTGGCCACAATAGCCGGCTTCCCAGATGGCCCCCTGCAGGAGAAAGGCCAGGGTCTCCCTGCCCTTCTTTCTTCTCCCTTGTGAAATGAGATGAGACTGGAGGCAGCTCCCCCAGGAGGGTCCTCTGCCTGTGAGCCTTCTCCCATTCTGCTATCAGGACTGGGGAGATGGCCTAGGGGAGCACCTTGCCAGACTCCAGATCAAACTTGCTGCTTCTCTTTTGGTTCTTCACACCAGCTGAGGTGCTCTGGCCTTTGTGTTGCAGAGGCGAGAGTCAGGATCTGGATTCAGGCTCCGAGACAGAAGTAGACAGAGGTCTTTGGATTGCTTCCCATTCTAGGCTCCTCTGGCAGCCTGAGTCTGGGGGGGTCCAGTCGGTACACTAGTGTGTTGCACTGCAGCTTTAAAATGAAAGCTCCAGGAGGTGATTGCCATTCTCTCACTCTGGTATTTTAGGGTGTGTGTGTGTGTGTGTGTGTGTGTGTGAGAGAGAGAGAGAGAGAGACCGTGTGAGGGTGGGTACACATGAGCTTATACCTCCCACAGGGATGATGGATTCAGGGATTCCTGGATGTTTGGGCCAATGCTTTCTTAATGGTACCCCAACTCATCATTTTCTGATAGGGACCCAAGTCAAGGAGACTGTGCATCACAGTGCAATGGGGTGGGTACTGTGATGTGGGGAGCAGGGTCCAGGCTGCTGTGAGTCAGCCTAGGAATAGACATATACACTGGCCAGCAGAGGCTTTAAGGAGAAAACTGTCACTAGACTTTTTTCTTTGGTTTTATTTTTCTGCCTTCTGCTTAACTCTCTCAAAAAGGTAAGCTTTGAGAGCCAAGGTTAACTATGGGTCTAAGCAAAATACACAGAGACCACAGTGCCTCTTCTCTCTCTCAAGACTAGACTTGCCAGCTTCACAACTGATCCAGGCCCCTCACCTGGACGGAGTCCCCACAGCAGGGTTTGTAAGGCAAATATCTAATAGTGTTTTCCAAATTTTGCTCCATATATTATATGAAGAAAGTATCCTGCAGTCAGGTTAGATTTAGAAACACCAGCAGAATTTTTCTGAGCCTTTTCCAAGAAGTGAGATCTATTATGCAGAGTTTTCCAAACTTACTTGATTCTAGAATCATTTCCTACAAAATATCTCATGGTATAAGACTGCCTCAGAACTCTTGGGTAAGAAGTACCTGAAGAAATAAGTGATGCCCATTGTGCCATAACATCTCGTTGGCAGATCTCCCCCTGGAACCTGGACTCAGAGTCTAGGCTATGACTTTCTCAGTTGCTCACCACACAGGTGTGACGAAGGACTAAATAAATGAAGCCTCTGGTTGCTTTCACACTTTTTTATTTCCTAACTCAGATTTTGTGACTATCTTCACAGAAACGCTATTGCCTTTTCACTAATAGTACAGCGTTTCTTGGTGTTAGTAGTTTCCCACTGAACAATGATTTCTTTCAATCGCTCTAAGTATAAGTGAATCACTCATTTTGCTGAAGCGTCTTAGAAAATAACTTTCTAATCCTGACGTTTTTAATCATAAATGTCACTAAAACCTAAAAATGTCTAATATTTAACTGTAGCCATAGACCTAGCATTGACTCTTCTGTGTAGTGTCTGATCTATACATCCCTCTGCCCCCCCTTTGTTTTGCGATGGCCCTCAATTAGCTCAGTGCCCCCACTTCCCACCCTCCAGGGGCATGGCTCTTGCAGACCCTGTAGCAGCCTGAACGCTTCCTTGGGAAGTAGACACTTGCTCTAATAGCAGAGTCCCAGAGCGCTGCTGTACTGCCATCCAGCCCCACCCACCACAGAGACTCCTCAAATGCCCAGGATGAAACAGCTAAGGTCTGTTGCACTGGCTTTAGAAACAAAGAATGGCGCCAACTGCGGTCGGTATGGGCTGTGTGCCCAGGACTTTGACTCCTCTTGGCTTACTGAGCATGGGCATGTAAGAGTAGGAAAGGTACAGATTACTTAATTCTTGCCAGTAGGCTAATTCTTATCTGCCTTGAGGTAAATGGAAAGGCAAGGAGAGGACTATTGCTAGAGGCTGAATGTTCGTGTCCTCTCAAAGTTCATTATGTTGAAACCTAATCCTCAACGTGATGGAATTAGGTGGGGAGGCCTTTGGGAGGTGATTAGGTCATGAGGGTGGGCTGCTCATGAACAGGGTTAGTGCCCTGATGAACGAGACCTCAGAGGGCTGCCTTCTCCCTTCTGCCACGTGAGTACACAGGGAGAAGTCAGCCGTCTGCAACCCGAAAGGGGGCCTGCTCCAGACACCAAATCTGCCAGAGCCTTGGTCTTGGACTCTGAGGTCTCCAGAAGTGTGAGAAATAGTTGTTTGTTGTATGAACCACCCAGTCGATGGTATTTTGTCATAGCAGCTTGAAGGAAGCAAGACAATTGTCTTTTTTATCAGGGATTATGTGTATGTGCCTATCTGTGTGGCTGCACCATGCCAGATGTGAGTAATCCTCAAGGAGTAACAGGTGAATGAGCCTGGAACGAGTGGATACCATATATAAAAAGACATAACAGTGGGGAAAAGGTGATTTAAAGTTAGAAGAGTCTGCATCTCAACTCTGCCACTTTTATTAGTTGAGTGACCATGGGTGATTCATTTTTAGTACTTAGAGCCAGTTTTCTTATAAGCAACATAGAATTATTTATCTTTCTCACTACGTGTGTATGTGTACTTGTATATGCAGAGAAATATGTTTAGAATGGTTTACATCAAATGTTAACATGGTTGTTTAGGGAATTTGGGAATTGGGTGGCTTTTCCCTTTATATTTTGTGCTTTTCACTAATATTTGATCTTTTTTAAGGTAAAAGTGTAAAGCATACCCCAAATACTGTCAATGTAAAATTGTAATCATATGATAAAATGAAATCTTTCATATTTTTAAGTTTTTGAAATGGGAGAGTCTTATAAAAATTCCCATAAATCCAACCAAGTATCATTCCTTCAGTTTCTTTTTTCCTAACTTGTGTCTATAAATAGGTCTTCATATTTAATCTTTCCAGCAGACAGTCTTCTACCTTTTTCTCCATTAATCTTGGAAGAATCTTTAGAAGGTAATATGAAGACTACTGTTTTAAGAAAATATTGAAAGAAATAACAAACCACCTTACCTGGAAGAGCAGCAGATCTTTTAAAGCCTAATACTTCAAAGGGAAAAACAAAAACAAAAAGCAGGGGAAAAAAGTTAATATGGAAAAATGTAAAACCAGTTTAAATTATCTGTTTAACAAATGAAGTGACACTATGTTTCATTCCTAGTTACATGGAAACATAGATATTTTGAATTAAAAAACAAATAAGAGGTTAGCAGCTTTTTTAGGGAGTTTGTGACAATTTTCTCTGCTTCACGGGTCCCAGAGGTCAGATGGGGTCCCAACTGGTGGCAGTTTATTCCTTCAGCTTTTTATATTTTTATTCATGAACCTCTAACAATCAATAAATGGTACAACTTGTGAGAATTTCAAAATACTATTTTCCAGCCGCAAAGAAATTCTCCCAACTGAAATTAGAATTTGATAGGCTTAAATACTTTACAGATGCTTCAAATGAGATTATGAAGCCAACCAGTAGATATTTATTTATTTTACTAAAATATAGGCATGTTTTCCTTTAAATATTTGAGATTCTGTCTACAGTGCCTCTGTTATATTCATTCAAATTATTCTTATATTCCAAAACAATGAGGCTTCTAAACTGGTGGAATGTTGCCAGGAAATTTCAACAGAGTTTGAAGGCAACATGACCAAAAGGCACAGTTTAAATTGGCTTAGGGGATGAATGGGCTCCTTATCAGAGCAGCTGAAGGCTGTATATAATTAACAGCATCTGTCAACATTAAAAGGGCTGCATATAGAACAAGCAGGCCCTACAGCCCCACTGAACAGCAACCTCCAGCTTCTGGTACCTTAAAATCCACAAGACCTAAACAAAAAGACAGCCCCAAGCCATGACTAGAAGGACACGGATACATTTTAGTGATACTAGCAGGGCTACAAAGCAACAGCTAATTAATGTTAATTATCTAGAGCAATTCTGTGAACAAGAGCATTGAGATTTCAAATTAGCCAGCTATCATCAAAAATATAAAATACCATTTATGAAGATAACTTTATATTTGAAATTACTGATTTAAAAATCTTTCTCATGTCACTTTAATTTTTAAATGGTGTGAAAATGATCTACTAACCTCCCTTTTTACATGATGAATTTAATTCAATTTAATTCAGCTTGACTATTTCTGTAAGAAGAGTATTAAATTCACTCTAGGGCAATTTTTAGGTTTTTTTTGAAAAAATACATTAAATACGTTTCACCCATGAACAGGTACAAAACAACTAGAACCAAAAGAGACCCAAACCCAGAGGAAATTTCATTAAATAAATTTATTTGTTAAAATAATTTAACTCCAAATACAACTGTTGAATTTGCATTGAGTTATAACTACAATTCATGTTTTAATTGAAATGTCAAGGTTTAACAACTGACATTGTTACAAAACAATAAACTGTTGTTCAATTTTAAATGGTCAGTTGTATTAGAGCTCAACAATTAACTGTGAACTATATTTATCTCTGGGAAATCCCAAATCAATAAGGATAAGTCTGTTTCCAAAACCCACTGCAGTCATTCTTGAAACCCTGATCAAGATTTAAGAGATGCACAATGACACGTTTAAAAAAAAAAAAAAAAAAAAAGACCCCCATAGTCTTTAACATTTGATTGGCTAAGGAGACAATTAAAGCTTACCCAAGTGCTAACACAAGACTACTGAGAAGAACAAAAAACTACAAAACAAACAAAAAACCAATGGCAACAAGCAAAATAAGCACTTTCATATTCATACATATAGACAATACCCCCAGTGGGCAACTTCTGAAAACAAACAGCAGACACCCTTAGGCAACATTTCTTTATACAGAAGAGCAAATATCAGTAGTTTTACCACAGAAAAGTGATGGCAACTGTAGCGATCAGAGTCAAAATTTCAGTCCTAATTCTACAAACCAAAGGAGAAAATCATCAAAGCACCTTTCAATAGTTTAAGGAAGATTTTATGTAATACTTTTGATCAGATGCTGGCTTGTTTTGTATAAGTTGAACAAAATGAAAGGCATCAGTTACCATCACTATCACAGCTTAAAAGAACCAAAAAAAAAAAAGTTGCAATATAGAACGAAAAAAACTTAAAAAATGCTGCCTTTGTATAAAAGTAAAACGAGATGAAACAGAAAAAAAAGAAAACCTTATCATAGTAGCTAAAGAAAAAGTGGGTCTTTGGATCAAACCATAACATTTTTAAGGCATGTTAGAAAAACTTTCACTTATCTAGTTGCTAGTCTGATCAGGGCATAAAATAAATAGTGACCCAAGGTCACCAACTTTTAGCCACTATTATTTCATGTGCCAACAAATTTCATCTTCCTGTTCTTAAGCTTTGTATTAACGTCTCAACAAACACATTCATTCAAGCTGAGTTATATCCATACCAGATGAAATACCAACAGTAAGAGCACACAAGCAGTTTCCACATTTCTGCGTATCTTTGATGCTTTGTCACTAAATATTCAGGGCTGCGTGGAAACACTGATCAGGCAGCCAAATCAGTTATTAACATCTTTACAGTAAAAAACCACCTTATTGTCTGACAAACACGTCTAACTAAAACCCAAATTTTTAGATAACCTTTTCCACCTTATATCTTGCCATACCTTTCATATTATTTAACTTTTCTTGTCTGCATAGCAATCCACAATGTAAAACTGTAGAATCTTTATAGATGTTTTTAATATGTAATCTGTTGCCATAAATTGCTACCAAATATGGAGTTCTAAAAAACAGAATCATTCTTAGAAGTTACAGGATTCAAAAGTCAAACAGTGCACTAACAAGTATTTCTAATTCAGTTGATAAAATCATACTTCTTGAATCTTTGATTTCTCCACGTGATCGAGTCAAATCACCTTTTACGTGATGAAATTTATTTCAATAAAACTGGTCAGAACTTTCTGTCCTATAAACAAGGTGCTTCATAATTGGGGATCATAAAAAAAAAAAACGATACTGAAGAATGCAAATATTCACAGTTCAGAGACTTCTGACAACCACGGCCTGGTTTTACCCACAGATCTCTGTTTTCTCATCTATGAAAAGGACTATCCACCTTTTTTCTCTCCTCTAACCTTAATGTCAGGTTACTAAACACTTGGGGGGCTACCAATGATTTCAATAATGTATACAAACAAATAATTTGAAAGAAAAAAATGGTTTTGATATGCTATATTCTGCAGTACAGATTCTCATTATAGGCAATTGTCTCTGACTTGTGCCAAATTCGTAGGAACAATGGACACACATGCACACGCAAACATACACTCTTCGCTCAGTTACACACATAAGACCCGAGCTTACTTGCACAAGCGCGTGAAACCAACAACATGTGGGGCGGTATGTAGATCACAGGCTCAGTGATACTGCAGTTCTGAAGGCCAAATTTATCTCCAGAGGATCAGCTCAAGATACGCTCTTCAGCATTTGTAACTCTGAAGTTAGTTGAAAACCCTTCTGCACTTGATTGTAAAACTTATGAATAGGTTTTTCGTGTGCCTTTAGTCATGCAAATGATAAATACTTTACGGCTATGAAAACCAAAAATGTCAGAACTTGAGCACCTTTTCAAAACAAAATATTCACTCTAGCTTTATTTGCCACTTCAGTAATCGGGGCAAAATTGTTGTAAGAAAATCTTTATATAATTCTCCAGGAAAATTAAAGGGTTTTTTTTTTTTTTGTCTTTTAACTTCCACTCTATAATTTATGTTCTACTTTTAAGCCCAAATTATTTCTCTTGGTTATTCAATTTTTTAAATGCCTGCGATAAAGCTCTGCTATAGAAAACTTGATTTCGAAAGCAGGTTAGCCGAGAATCACACCACAACCATAGCCCTTAAAGGCAAGAAGGAATTTGCTGCTTTAACGAACGTAAAAATGCAAGATATCTGTACTGTCTTGTGAGGTTTCTGCAAACGGGAACATGTGGATGCAACATGGCTTCGTTTTCCTTACATGATGGTACTAGTTAATCTACTAGAACACTTCTCGTTAGTAAGGCTACACAATCTCTTTCCGTCACAGTTGCTTCCTTCTTGTTCAGTAAAGTAATAAAGACCATCCCTGCTTAGTTAACAGAGGGTGGGTTTGGGGTTTTAATTCGGCTCAAACCCTTGTAAGAGTCTCCACTTTCTGGGCAAAGCAGGTGATGACACATTCTAACACTAGGCTGTATTTTTACACAACCTGTTGTGACTTTTGCTCTATCAAGGACTGATGTGTGAGTTAGTTCCGTGTCACAAATTAGGATAACATCTACAATTAAGCATCGATTTTGAAAAACAAATATGTCAGCTGAGCAAAGAATCTCTCCCTGTAATGCTGTTGGCAGGTCAGCTGTTGTTATCTTACTTGACGTGATACATTGGTTAGAAGCACTATCTCAGTTCCTGAAATTCAGTACTCTTGTAGGAAAATATTTCTCCTTAATTTTTTTTTTAACAGAAGACAAAATATTTTAATTGTAAGTGGTCACAGGAATTCTTCTGGTTTCTTGCCCGTGATTATTTTTAACATATACCATAGTTGCTTCTGTCAACTCAGTGACAATGCAATGATAGCTTTCAAAGGAGAACACTCTGTAGATCGACTTGGCTATGCCTGAAGCTGCAGGTGCCTAGAGAAGACTGAGGACCACGGTGAAGACTGGAGTTACTGAACCCATATGTTACTCAGAGACATCAACTGACCATCACTGCTCCACTCTGAACAAGGACGGCTATTTCACTGGAGATTCACACCACACATCCTGCAAGCTCCACTGTTGAGCAGACGAGGTTGGTATCGCCTACGATTCAGGGCAGCTCCTGACCAGGACAGCCACGTGTGAATGCTACTGGATGTTACATGCAGAACAGCACGGGTCATCCTTGTCGGGCTGCGCGGCATAGTTCATTTGCCTCACAATTTCTGCAAAGAGTTCGTCCACCATTGTTTTACTCTTGGCAGACGTCTCCATGAAGGGGCAGCCCCACTCTTCTGCAAGGGCTCTGCCTTCACTGGAGGACACTTCTCTCTCACTTTCCAGATCTACTTTGTTCCCGACCAAGATGACTGGCACCTTCTCATACCTACGAGAGAATAAACAAAACACACAGATGTTGGAGAAGTTAGCATGAAGTTAAACAGGTAAAGTGTATTTTCTCTATATTCTACTACAAATATACTTTTCAGTTACATGAAAAATTATTTGCTCCAGTTGGTTTGACATTTGCCAGAAGGCATTTAGAAGCAGCTCTCATAGTAGGTCATAAATGGGTTTTTCAAAATGATGTTTTAAATTAATCAATTATACATCTTTTAAAATCAATTTACCTTTCCAGATATACTTGGAAAATTATTCTCAGAATCTCAGAATAAATCCCTTTTTATGGATTAATTTAAACTTTTTTCATTATAAGAGCTGCTTACAAAAATTCAGATGATGAGGTACTAGCTCTTGTGACTAAACGAATAATTTATAATTTTATATAATTTCAGCATTTTACTATGTTCTAGAAGTATACAAAACTGATCTTGTTCTAATAGTTCCTAAATAAGAAAAAAGCTAGTAGAACTCATTAGGATGAAACCCACCAAACACAACTACACTCTATCCCTTTACACAAACTGTTATAGATTAGCCTGTTGAAAGACAATCACGGTTCTTTTCAGCCTGACATGGACTTAAACATTCCAATCATTAGCTTTATTTGATGTTACCACTTCTTTTTCTTCCTAACTAGAATCAGTGTGCTACAGACTAAATGTGTGTCCAACCAAAATTCATATGTTGAAACCTAACCCCCAAAGTGATGGTGATGGTATTTAGGTTGGGCCTTTGGGAAGTGATTAGATCATGAATGGAATTTGTGCCCTTATAAAAGAGACCCCCGAGAGCTCCTTTGCCCCTACAGCCAAGTAAAGACATAGTGAAAAGATGACAGTGTATGAACTAGGGAAGTGGGCCCACAGCCGACACTGAACCTTCCAGAGCCTTGACCTTGGACTCCCCAGCCTCTAGAACTGGGAGGAATAAATTTCTGTTGTTTAAGTCATGCAGTCTATTGTATTTTTGTTACAGGAGTCAGATGGACTCAGGTAAGGTGTCTATAAGTAAAGATGTTTGGAAAAAAACTAATCTAATAGACAAAAGATAATATGAAAAGAACAAAGAGGTCCTAAATCATTTTGGTACTAAACATGATTCTCTCTACAATGATTACTCATGGTGTAAAAATACATGGTGCTACTGTGTATGTTTATTCACTATTTGTGTTTATGTTTGTTCTAAGCAATGTTGCTAATACATTTGTACTTTATACATCATTTTAAAAGCTTTTTGTGATTTTAGGATAAATCAATACCTGTGTCTGTACTTACCCCTGAGCAGGATGCATCTCTAATTTATAAAGGAAGCAAACTGCAAACCTGCACACAAGGGATAACAAATGTGACTAGATACAGCTAATCCGTTAGAAGAGAAAGCTACACATAGTCAGGATTTGCTAAGGCAGGATTTGTAGAGCGTTTTTATCATTCAGGAAACTGAGTAACAGGCTGGCAGCTAATGTTAGTGACAGTACTTCCACAACTTCATCATCCTCGTGAGATGGTTCATCTCTACTCACCCTAATTTATAAAGCAAACTATATTCCCAACAGGGTCTCTCTGTTTTCCTTTGGCACAAGATCAAACTGAGAATGGTCTCAACAACAGGGCACGCTCCAGGCAGTGTGCCCCTTAGAAATCCGAAATACACAAGCAACTTCAAAATGAGTGGGGACAGTGGGGATAACAATATCAAAGGTAAATCCAAGATTTGGATATTATCATTTTGCTAGAAATGGATCTGGACAATTCCAATTTTTATCAAAGGACTTTCCATGCATTTACTGTATTTCAGTGGTGCCTAGGCTTTCTGATCTCAGATCATACTGAGAGCTCTGAACATATGACACAGGAGTTTTTCACATCTTCTAGGACCCTCACATACAAACAATTACGTGTACTCCTTGGCCTCTGGGAGGACAACGGCAGTGAGAATGAAGCTGCATTACGAACACTATAAATCAGTGCTTTGCATACAAGCCCTCTTGGCCTGCTGTACAGAGAAGCTTGGCAAGGAGCTGACACGGCCAGTCCTGTCGGGACAAGGTCAGTTCCTAATCTGTTTCACTTGCAAAGGTATAACTGCATTTTGTTTTCCTTATAAGAGGCTATACATCACTGTGTGTTTAAAACACTTTGTCTAGAAGTGAAGTAACATAAACGTTAATAAAATTAAGTAAAATTTATCGATTAAATTTAAGTTAAAATTAATTTCAATCTCTGTTTACAATACTTAACAAAAAGGAAAGTGATAAGGCATCCCTTTCTATTATTAATCAAGTGATAACTGTTTTAAGGAATACTTTTTAGTTTAAATGTACAGTATAATATGCTTTATACATAAAGAAATATTTCTTACTTTTAATTAAAAACTACAAATATGTGGATTTTCAAAACGTGTAAAAAAACCAAATCATTAACCATTGTATGATACACTGAATCAAGAATCTGAATAAATCTAACAGATTCTCAAAAGGGTAATAACTAGAACACTGCAAACATAGGTCCACTTGCAACAGTATTTAATGATTGTTAAACCGAAATGTCCACTTAGTCGTATCAGAGACCTTGTCCATTACATCACACACTGAATTCAGTGGTCTTTCCTAAAACCAAGATGCTAAAGATGCTAGAGAAATCCAGATTAATATTCTCAGAAGGCTTTAAAAGACTGAATAAGATGTTTAAGAAAAGACTGAATAAGATGTACATTTCAGAACACCCGACGGTGATCAATTTCGTGGCTCCTTCGGTTAACATAAATATATGCGACAGGATCTGGAGGCTCAGCTTCCAGTCGGGCCACTGAGAGGCTGCAAGGCTGGGCAAATCAGTTACTCTACTCGCCCGTATTTCATTTCCTCAGCAGTAAAGCAGGAGTAAGAACATCTGTTCCCACTTAACACGTGACGGTGTTGCTGTAACGGTCACGTGAGAGAACCTAGGAAAAACCAAGTGCCGGATAAACGAAGGGTGGCGTTCTTTCCCCTCCTGCCCGCTGATATGAGACCACGGCCTCAGGAAGTGTGAAGCAGGAGGGGGAACTGGTGGGCGGGGGTGAGGAGTGCGACGGAGGGCGCACCAACCTGGGCGGTGAGGACGAGGGCCAGAGGCAGGCCTGGAGTCACAGGGATAAAGCAGCGCCCTGACAACAGCCTCTTCTACTCTACCCCGCCCAGGCTGAGCCTCGTAACCACAGGGAACAGGAAAAGCGGAAGAGCCTTCTCCTAATGTGGGTACCTGTGGGGAAGGGGATCGGAAAAGGCGCTGGCTTGGGATGACAGAATTGGTCCTCCGTGTGGAGGAAAGAGCTGGAGAAACCTGGATCCTCCTTCGGGAAGATGAGTGAGAAAGAAATGGGACAGCAGCAAAGGATGAGCTTGACAGAGTAGAGCGAGGCAGTGAGGAAACTGGCTCTGCTCTGCACTGTGGTTATACGGTATGTTAAGAAACAAACAAACCGATAACGCCCAGACCAGGACTCCAGTTCCAGAACTGCCTCTCGCCAGTGCTGTGAATTTAGAAAATTAACGTAATCTCTACGTTCCGTGGTTTCTTGGACCATAAAATGAGCTGGACTAGCTAATTTCGAAGGGGTTCTTAAGCCCTGAAGTTGAAAGTCAGCACAGACACAGCAGGTCACTCCCAAGACAACACGTATCACTTACTGAGTGACTGCTGAGAGCCCAGCACTGCTCTAAGAACAGCACCCAACGGGCTGAGCTTCACAAGAGATGCGGATGGACGCCTCAGGAGTAAGCCCAGCATGCAGGGGTAACCGCGTCAGATTCAGTGGGGCGAAGTCCCCAGGCAGCAGAGCTTTGCGACTTGGCGAGTGGAGCGGGTGCTCAGTGCATTCCGCCTCCCAGGAAGGTGGAGATGCACTTGGGGCCCCGGCAGCTCCATCGCACTGACACCACCGTTCAAACACAGAAACGTGGGATGCTTTTAGCTGTGCGAGCACTGAAGGCTCTACGGAAAACTGCCTGCCGCTGCGTAAGTAACTAGTGATAAACAGTCAATGTGTTGTATATTTATTCATCCATTTAACACGTTTATTTAAGGGCCTACTATGTGCTAGATACTATTCTAGGCACTTACGATACATCAGTGAGTAAAACAAAGAGCTCTGCCCTAGAGTCTAGCAGAGGAGACGGTCATCGATAATACACCCAAGTAAATACGTAAATTATTGGCTTACTAAATGGTGTTAGGTGCAGTGGAAAAAACCTGCAGAACGGGGAGGGGGCTGGGAGCACAGGTGCTACTTTAAACCAGATGAGCAGAGTAGGCCTTGTTGGGATGGTGGCATGTGAGCAAAGGTGTAAGGGAGTTTGCCAAGCAGGTATCTGGGGAAGAGCATGCCAGGTAGGACTCAGGCCAGGCAGTGTGAAAGCTGGTGGGAGTGTGTGTGATGGCTGGGGGCCCATCTGTATAGCCTCCTGCCACTCCTGCAGCCAGAAACCCTGCAGCACAGGAAACCTGTTCACTTCAGGCTAAACAGAACTTTGGAAACTGGGTGGCAAAAGTGGCCTCAGAAGACAAACGTGACGCCTGTGACAGGGCCAACCAGATTATCTAGGAAGACTAGGCACTTGGTTGGCAGGTGACGGCAGCACTTTCATTTCATGCTCTGTATTTATAATAGTTTCGTGAGTTGTCTTCATTTTTTCTCTTTTCTAAACACATCACTTGGGAACAAAGGTGAAGTTGCAAAATTCCGAAAATATTTAATTTATGTATTATTGTTAACGTTATTAAGAGCAGAGTAGCACGCTGTCCACATCTTAAACATCAGCTGGTTTCTCATCAACTTCAGCATAACTTCCTTGATGTTTCCTTTGAGAGCGGGATCATGCAGTGGCTTCTGCATCTCACTTTTATTTTTGTTTATATTCTGAGAACTCTTGTTTTATTAACATGAATGTTCGTGTTATTTACCGTATCATGAGCATGATATATTAATATATAATATATAAATTATTAATATATGATATATTAATTATTAATAATTAATATATAATGTATTAATAAATAAAATTAGTTCTTTTGAGCAGCTCTGCTTAATGCATTGAATGAAACATCAGAAATACTGGCGTGAGTATCACTTAGCTGTAGAATGTTGATGGCTTCTCAGTGAAGGCAGCTTTGTAAATATGAATAGTTCAAAGCATTTGATGTTTGTCAACAGTCTTTATGTAACTGTCTTGATATGGGTATATGTGTACATATATTTTATTCTGGTTGTGTCAAACTCGGCTGATCACCAAAATAGCTTGAGAACTAAAAATACTGATTCCCAGGCCCAACTCCAGAGCTACTGAATCTGAATTTGTGGGATCAGGACTCAAGACCCTATTAAAAAATACCTATCTAGGGCTTCCCTGGTGGCGCAGTGGTTGAGAGTCTGCCTGCCGATGCAGGGGACACGGGTTCGTGCCCCGGTCTGGGAAGATCCCACATGCCGAGGAGCGGCTGGGCCCCTGAGCCATGACCGCTGAGCCTGCGTGTCCGGAGCCTGTGCTCCGCAACGGGAGAGGCCACAACAGTGAGAGGCCCGCGTACAAAAAAAAAAAAAAACCTATCTAGATCTATAAGTTCTGAAGACTAATTGTGAGGTTCAGCAGGGCTTAGGAATCACTGACCTGATCTACTACGTTGTGACCCCAAACAATACTGTATGTGTATAGTTCATGGTTTTGTACTGTGGCAAGTCCAGGATCAATTCCTTCTTCCCTGCATTTATTCACCAATGGTAAGTTGTAGACAGATAGCACTATACTCAGTTCCTTTAACTTCCTTTTGAGGGTGTCGCATTGTAGCCTATTAAAAGAAGGCTATGTTTCACATGAATTTTACCAGGCTGCTGTCTTCTCAGTCACTTTTTCAAGAGCAGGTTGAAATATAATTCTCTTTAAATTCAGAAATGAGAATCGGAAAGATTTTTACTTACAAGGTCCCCTTGTTCAACCTTCCACCCGTTGTTAAAAATCTCAGCTACCAAGAGGGTCTCAAGGCAAAATGTCAGAACACCTGATGCTTTAATCACTTCTATGACAACCTTACCAAATGGTTATATTTCAACATCTTTAGTGATGTGGAAATCATATCTCAGGCAACCCATTTTGTCCTTCCTGTCAGTTCTGTTAAATGTTAGTGTTTAAAGGTCAGTGCTAAAAAGTTTATCCCTATCTAATGAGCTGTGATCTGTAACACCTTGTCCCTCCTTTTACGCTTGAGAACATAGAAATCTTTTCTCCAAAATGAAAATAGCGTTTCTTCTCCATCTCCCTGGTCAAATAAGTAACACATAATGATTTAAAAAAAACCCATGGCAATATTTAAATAGGTAAAGAGGAAACTGAAAAACATTCTTAATCTCACCTCTATGAGAATAATTGCTATAACTATTTTCATGTATATCGTTTCACTATTTTCCTATACATATCTATATAAATGTAAATTTTTATGACAGATTATATCAGCTTCGATTTTCACTTATCATGGACTTTGTATATCAATAAGTGATATACATCATATTAATGGCTAAACAGTATTCCATTTTATAGAGTCTCTACGATAAACATACCGTAATTTAATGACTCCTTCTCCATTTGTGCATGGAGAGTTCCCCTCTACTCATTTTTTTCACTAACAAACAGCAATCTGATGAACTACACCTAGAGGTATAACTTCTTTCTCAAAGGTATGCATAATGTGTGCGTGTGTGTGTGTATGGCATACCATTTAAACCAGAAAAATCACATTTCTAGATTAGATAACCAGGTTGCCATGCACACATACAGGCAATCTCAACTGACATCCAGAAATTTATACCACAACCAACAGTGCTTAAGAGTGCCCGTTTCCCCACCCTTGGGATTGATATTTTTAATCTTTCAATAAAGTATTATGGCAGTTCTGGAGAAAGAGAACGGTTTTTGGCTAGGAGTTGAAGGCTCCTACCACAGCCTGCCAGCATAAAACATCAATACTTCTCGTAAGGATGGAAAACATAAGCTAAATAAGGCTTCCGTCTTCCTCTAAACTGATTTGTTTTGAGGTGACTAAATATTTCATCTTAAAAGAGCACTTCTGGTAATTTAGCGTGAGTAATGAAAGGAAACCACAACTCTGTGCTGCAACTTTCTCTTGGTTTCAGACTGCATACTGAAGAACAGAGAGAAATCTGTAGATGTAATGTAAAAATTAAGTTAGGAGCATAATAACACTAAAGAGATACTCAAAGCTATCATGGATACTCCAGACCGATGTAGATAAAAATAATCTGTTTTAATAGAAATTAAGAGCTGACACTGTATCAGAAGAACAGTTTGATGGTGAGGGACCAAACTGATCATGACAATGCAACTCAGGCATTTTCTTTTTTTTTTTTTTTTTGGCGGTACGCGGGCCTCTCACTGTTGTGGCCTCTCCCGTTGCGGAGCACAGGCTCCGGACGCGCAGGCTCAGCGGTCATGGCTCACGGGCCCAGCCACTCCGTGGCATGTGGGATCTTCCCTGACCGGGGCATGAACCCGTGTCCCCTGCACTGGCAGGCGGACTCCCAACCACTGCTCCACCAGGGAAGCCCCTCAACTCAGGCATTTTGAATGTTGTATTAAAAAACCATTTGAGGGAGAAAATATTTGCAAAAGACATCTGATAAAGGATTGTTATCCAAAATATACAAAGAAGTCTTAAAACTCAACAAGAAACAACCCAATTAAAAAATTGAGTGAGGGCTTCCCTGGTGGTGCAGTGGTTGAGAGTCCACCTGCCGATGGAGAGGCCTGCGTACTGCAAAAAAAAAAAAAAAAAAGGCCTAAAGACCTTAATAGACATCTCAATGAAGAAGATATGCAGATGGCAAATAAGCATGTGAAAAGATGCTGCACATCATATTTTGTCAGAGAAATTCAAATTAAAACAGAGATACCACTATACACCTACTAGAATGGACAAAATCTAGAACACTGACAACACCAAATGATAGATAGGAGCAACAGGAACTCTCATTCATTCCTGGTGGGAATGCAAAATGGTACAGCCACTTGGAGGAGAGTTCAGTGGTTTCGTAGAAAACTACACATACTCTTATCATACAATCCAGCAATCCTTGGTATTTACCCCCAAAAGTGAATAATTATGAATATATAAAACCTGCATATGGATGTACATAGCAGCTTTATTCATAATTGCCAAAACTTGGAAGCAACCAAGATATCCTTCAGTAGGATATGGATAAACTGTGGTACATCCAGACAATGAAATATCATTCAGTGTTAACAAGAAATGACCTATCAAGCCATGAAAAGACAGGTAGGAAACTTAAAGGCGCATTAAGTAAAGGAAACCAGTCTGAAATGGCTACATACGGTACGGTTTGAATTATATGACATTTTGGAAAAGGCAAAACATGGAGACAGTTAAAAGACCAGTGGTTGCCAGGAGTTGGTGGGGGTGGGCAGAAAGGGGTGAAGAGGTGGAGCACAGAGGATCTTCAGGGCAGTGAAAATACTCTTTATGATACCACCACGATGAATACATGCTATTAAACATTTGCCCAAATCCACATAACGTACACCACCAAGAGTGTACTAAGGTAAACTGCTGACTTTGGGCGATTATGATGTGTCAATGTAGGTTCATCAGTTTAACCAATGTACCAGTCTGGTGGGGGATATTCCTTATGGGAAAGGCTATGCATGGGTAGGCTCAGGGCTATACAGGAAATCTCCACATCACCTCGAATTTGCTGTGAACCTTAAACTACTCTGAAGAAATAGTCTTTTTTTTTTTTATTCTGTTATTTTATTTTTATTTTTTTTGGCTGCGTTGGGTCTTCATTGTGGCATGTAGGCTTTTCTCTGGTTGCGGTGCGTGGGCTTCTTATTGTGGTGGCTTCTCTCGTTGCAGAGCATGGGCTCTAGACTTGCGGGCTTCAGTAGTTGCAGCACGCAGGCTCAGTAGTTGCGGCACGTGGGCTCTAGAGCGTAGGCTCAGTAGTTGCAGTGCACAGGCTTAGTTGCTCCACGGCATGTGGGATCTTCCCGGAGCAGGGATCGAACCCGTGTCGCCTGCATTGGCAGGCGGATTCTTAACCACTGCGTTACCAGGAAAGTCCAAGAAATAAAGTCTTTTAAAAAGAGCTACTTGAGGACTAGGGTAGCCAAGTTGGCTTAAGTCCACTAAAGTCTTTATATCCCACTAATCACAGGTAAAAACTCAGGACAAAATACAAACAGCAACTACCAAACAACTCTGAAAAGTAAAGAAAAGCAGGCAGATTGGGGAGGAGAGCCAGTTCTTAGAGAGAACACCCATATGGAGGTTGAATTTCCTAGTTTTTCCTCTTTTCTCTTGTGGCCTTGAGCTGAGGGTGGGCACTCAGTGGTATGCACACAGCCAGAACTCTGGGGGAAATTCTGTCTTTCTACCCAGAAGATCAGGGTAAAGGGATCTCTGTGAGCTGGAGTATGTGTGTGGGTGGGGAAACCTCCCTTTTTTCTTTTTATTCTTTAAGGGTTTTTTAAAAAAAATAAATTTATTTTATTTTTGGCTGCGTTGGGTCTTCATTGTTGCCTGCGGGCTTTCTCTAGCTGCGGCGAGTGGGGGCTACTCTTCATTACAGTGTGCATGCTTCTCATTGCGGTGGCTTCTCTTTGTTGCGGAGCACGGGCTCTAGGTGTGTGTGCTTCAGTCGTTGTGGCACATGGGCTCAGTAGTTGTGGCTCACAGGCTCAGTAGTTGTGGCTTGCGGGCTCTAGAGCGCAGGCTCAGTAGTGGTGCTCAGGCTTAGTTGCTCTGTGGCATGTGGGATCTTCCTGGACCAGGGCTCAAACCCGTGTCCCCTGCATTGGCAGGCGGATTCTTAACCACTGAGCCACCAGGGAAGCCAAAACCTCCCTTTTTTCTTGTTTTTCCTTTCACAACTCACCTACAGTGGGCCCCTAGCAGAGCTGGGGTAGTGGGCAAGGCCAACAGCTAAGACTTCATTAGAAATTTCTGGTTAGAGGAACTAAAAAAGGGCTCCTTAAGGTCCAAAGAGAATGACAGAAATCTTTAGTTTTTTTCCTAATTTTTTCTCTGCCCGCTATGCTAGGAAGATGACCCGAACTGTGAGAACTGTGTAGCAATGCAGAAGGATATCAACCAACTTTATCTAATTAATATTTATAGAACACTCTACACCATAAAAGCAGAATACATATTCTTGTCAAGTGCCCCTGCAGTATTCACTAAGACACACCATATTTTTGGCTATAAAAACTGTAACAAATGTAAAAGAGCGGAAATGATACAAAATATATTCTCGGACCATCGTGGAATTAAACTAGAAATCAGTAACAAAAAGATATCAAGAAAAATCTCCAGATATTTAGAAACTGAACCATATACTTCAAAATAATCCATGGGTCAAAGAAGACATCATTAAAAAATAAGAAAACACTTATTTGAATGAAAATGAAAATATCAAAATCTGTGGGATGTAGTTAAAGCACTGCACAGAGAGAAATTATAGCATTGTGTTTATATTTGAAAAGAAGAAAGGTCTTAAATCAATGATCTGTGCTACTACCTTAAGAAACGAGAAAAAGCACAAAATAAATCCAGATTAAGCAGAAGGATGAAATAATAAAGAACAAAAATAAAAGAAATTGAAAACAGAAAAACAATATAGAAAATCAACAAAATTAAAAATCTGGTTCTCTGAAAAGACCAATAAAACTGATAAACTTTTAGCCAGATTGATCAAGAAAAAAAGATGACACAAATTAGCAATACCAGAAAGAGGAAACTTAACTACACACCCTACAGACATGAAAGAGAATATGCTCCTGAAATAAACTTAGATGAAATGCATCAATTCCTTGAAAAAATTTACTTATATGATGTCATTCATGCTGCTCTTCTCAGGGGGTGACAGCAGCTCTCCACTACTGATCATATTATACCTAAACCCCTCTGTTTAGCTTCTTCAGGTTTCCAAACTCTAGCCCTTCATATCTAATTCAACTTTATCCCCTACAACTTTCCAAAGAGAATCTTCTGTTCTAAATTCTGTTTCCTTGTTCATGATGGTCCTCTAACGACAGAAGTCCCTACCAATCAAAATTCTAACTACCATTCGAAATTGAGGTCAAATTTCATCTCTTTTTAAAATCTTCCTTTTATAAATAGCTCATTTGGCTGAACTCTTATTTACATTTTATATCATTAAGAATTTGAGGTTCATAGGTTTTCATTAATTTATTTCTTGAGTATCTACTAGGCATTGTGTGAAGGACTGGAGATATAAGACAAATAAAATCCTTGGAGTTTACACTCAAGTTGAAGGTAACACTATAAACAAACAACCAGTGTAACTAAAGACTGTGACAGCTGTTTCAAAGAAAAACAATATTGATTAATGTACAGTAACTTGGGCAGGCCAATATTACATGAGGTGATCAAAGAAGGCATCTCTGGGAGATGAATTCTAAGCAGAAACTTGAAGACTGAGAGTTGAGTCAGCCATGGGAGTAAACCAGGAATCAAACATTTTAGCCAGAAGAAAATATAAAGGATAGGTTGTAGAAGAGTGCTAGGCTTATTCAGGGAACAAAAAGGAGATTGGAACGATTACAGCGTAAAGAGCAAGGGGGAAGAAAAGCATGAGGGATGACTGAAGAAGGACCTATGGCCACTATTGTAAGAATAGGAGAAAGTCACTGAAGGTCTTTTAACAAAAAAAAATTAGGTGGTTCTATGTGTTAAGAGATCAGTGTGGTTAATGTACAGAAAATGTTCTTTAGGGGCACAATAGTAGCAGGAAGACAGGAGATGATTGTACTGTTCCAGGCAAAAGTCAATGATGACTTGGGATGATGGCAATGACAGTATTAAGAAATAAAACTTAAAATATATTTCGGAGGCAGCACCAACAAAGACATGATAATGGACTGGTTGAAGAAGACAGCAGGTAGTGGTCTGACAAAAAAGAGAAATCAGTACGATTCATAGGTAAACTATTGCTTTTACAAGTATAATTTTTTTTTTTCTTCTTCGGTACGCGGGCCTCTCACTGTTGTGGCCTCTCCCGTTGCGGAGCACAGGCTCCGGACGCGCAGGCTCAGCGGCCATGGCTCACGGGCCCAGCCGCTCCGCGGCATGTGGGATTTTCCCGGACCGGGGCACAAACCCGTGTCCCCTGCCTCGGCAGGCGGACTCTCAACCACTGCGCCACCAGGGAAGCCCTACAAGTATAGTTTTATCTCATGACTAAGAACCTAAGACCCCAAGGGGAACTACCATATGCCTCCTATTACCCTGTTTCTAATACACTTGTACTGTGATCATGTTTAAAATTGTATTGGTTATCAAATCACTACTTCTTACAAAGAAACTTTTAGTATACCATGGAGTTCTTAATAAACATTAAAAACAATCCCCTCTTAGCTTAAAATTCGATGATTTTCCTGTAGAAGTGGCTACTTCCTTTTCCTATATACATTTAATTTTCTAAATATCCTACTCACTTCATGTTTACCTTAATATTATTCCTGGATTTCTACCTATCCTTTACTGATTACCTGGGAGTCTTGTTTAAGATGTATGCTGTTTCTAGATATGAACTTTTCTTTTACTATGTAAGATAAAAATCATTTGCCACTCAAATTTCACCTTGTTGAAGGTCTTTCTACATACTCTCAAATTCCTACCAATAGACAAAGAGTAATGTTTCTGCCTTCTGCTTCTACCATACACTTGGATATTCTGATTATTTCTAAAAGTTTGTGAACGATAATTACCCAACACTATAGATGTATTTTTAGCTCTTTCTGAATTATTACTTTAATTAAGTCTTTAAAAATCTTAGAAAAATATTACATCAATCAACAAGAAGCTTCAAATACTTTTTTGATTGGAGGGACAGTATAAATAAATAAAAACTCCAACACTGTCCCCTCTTCTTAGGCCCTCCTAAGAAAGAAAAAGTTATACTTCTCCATATGACCTTTTCAGCATTATGCTCTCCTCAGACCATTAAAAAAATTGTCTGGAAAATTCTACTGTTTCACGGGGTGAGGCAAAAGCGAAGAGGAGGGCGAACTGGTAAAAGCAGTCATTGCTCTGGCCTCAACTAGGGAAAAGGTGAATGGTACCCAATTTGTCCAAAGGAAATTGATGGTGACTCAGCCAATTCCTTGAAAAGTACAAACTATCACAACTCATCTCATATGAAATAGATCATTTAAATATCAATTTATCAATTATTATCCTATGCAATATGGTTTTAGTGTCAAGTGAAGAACTCTGTCTAGCCCTAGATCATGAAGATTTTCTCTAAAAGTTTTATAGTTTTGCATTTTACGTTTAAGTCAGATCAATTTTAAGTTAGTTTGTGTTAAGATGTGAGGTTTAGGTTATACATGCCTAACTGCTCCAGCTTTTTGTTGAAAAATTATCAAATACCAGAAATAAATCTAATCAAAGATTTAAAAGGCTTTTACAATGAAAATTACAAAACAGTGCTTAGAGAAATTAAAGAAGACCTAAATAAATGGAGGAATGTACTATTCACTGATTGGAAGACCCAACATTAACACGTCAATTCTCCACAAATTGATTTATGGATTCCACGTAATCCCAATCAAAATGACAGCAGATTTTTGATAATTTTGTGCGTATGGGGTAACTGACAGATGATTTTTGGAAATGCAAAGAATTCTATGGAAAAGCAAAATAACTAGAATAGCCAAAGCAAATCTGAAGAATTAAAACAAAGCTTGAGTATTAGATACCAGATATCAAGACTTATAAAGCTATAATAATTAAGATGGTGTGGTTTACACATAAGAAGAAATAGAAAAATGGAACAGAATAGAGGGTCTAGAAACAGACCTACACATACAGATTTGCCTGATTTATGACAAAGGTGCATCTACAATTCATTGGGGAAACGGTCTTTTAAATAAATAGCACTAGGTCAACTGGATAGCCATGTGGTAAAAACCAAAAACCAAAACCCAAAGAAACCTTGAACCCCCCCCATCTTACACCACTAACACAAATTACAGATGAATCACAGAATGACAGTCAATATACCTTCTAGAAAGAAATATGGAGGATGAATCTTCATAATCTTAGAGTGGACAAAGATATATTAATCAGGACACAGAAAAGAACCATAAAAGATTAATAAAGTAGACTTCATTAAAATTAAGAATTTATGCTCATTAAAAGAAACTATTAAGCAAGTCAAAAGGTAAGGCAAGATTGGGAAAAGGTATCTGCAATACATATATCTGACAAAGGACTTCTATCCAAAATGTATAAAGAATTTCTACAAAATGTAAGAAGACAATACAATTTTTAAGTGGACAAAACACTTGAGCAGGTATTTTTTAAAAGGTATGCAAATAGTCATTAAGCATACAAAAAGGTATTCATCATTATACACCAGGGAAATAAAAACTAAAATCAAAATGAGGTACCACTAAAATCTTATCAGCTAAGCTAAAATTTTAAAAGACTGACTATATCAAATGTTGACCAGGATGTGGAACAACTGAAACTCTTATTGGGGGAAGAGCAAATCGGTACAACTACTTTGGAAAATCATCTGGCAGTACAGTTGACCCTTTAACTTGGGGGTTAATCTGCTTACAGCTTATAGTTGGCCCTCCGTATCCATGGTTCCTCCACAACTAACTAGGGCTTCAACAAACCATGGACTGTGTAGCACTGCAGTATTTACTTTTGAAAAATATCTGCATATAAGTGAACCTGCACAGTTCAAATCCATGTTGTTCAAGGGTCAACTGTATTTACTAATGCTGAGCCTATGCATTTATGACCCAATAATTCTACTCCGAGGTATACACCAAGGGACAGTGTACATATATGCACCAGAAGATATGTACTAGAATGTTCATAGTAGTGTTAATAATGATAGCCGTGATCTAGAAACTACCCAAATACTTATCAACAGAATAAATAATGAAATCATACAAGAGGATTACATACAAGGGGACTACTGTACCTCAGTGAAGAATCAGCTACTGCTACAAGCAACATGGATGAATCTGACAAAGAGGATGTTGAATGATAAAGGCCAGAAGCTTAATAACAGACAAAACTGATCTGTGCTGGTCTTTGAGCATGGAAGTGACAGGGATGAAACATGAGGGAACCTGCTGTGTTGCTTGAAATGTTTGTCCCACATCTTCATCCAGGACTTGGCTACCTGGAGTACGCATCTAGCTGTCTAATCGTAATTTGTGTACTTCACTACATAAAAGTTATACATCAATAAAAAAATAAATTGAAACAGAAAAAAAATCAATAAATGAGATAATTATCTAAATGATTTCCTCATTGAAATAGGAATGGTAAAATAAACTTCAAGACAAACGGAGTGAGCATGCATGTTGGTTATGGGGTGCAAGTCACACAAAGTGCATGATAAAGTCGATCAGTTAGTATATTATTCAGCTGAATACTGCTAATCCATTTTAAATTTCTGTCCACGTCCTACGCTGTTTATTTTATATTCAAGACTGGCTAAAGACTGAAAGCATAAGGAGTACTATACTAAAGTATATGTTTTTGGAAATAAAAACGATAATAACTCTGAACATTTTCTTCACCATCAGATCTATAAATTGCATCCATCTGACCACAGTTCTTTTCAGGCATATCAAGATGCCACAGTATGGCAGGGAACTTCAAATATCCATGTTAGAAACAGAAAATATAATCATGACCACATTCAATCTGGCTTTTTATTTATTAGAAATGAAGATAATCTGCCCCAGTAATGTGTCATAGGTGAGGAAGTGTTTGCAACTGGAAGCCTTAAACCTTGTTATTTAGAAACTAATTGCAAAAATATCTGAATAAACCAGTTGATTCTCTTTATTTTTTTAAAAAGAAGCACAATATCCAAGATAACCAAAATAAGGCAGAGGAAAGCAGTTGTTGGTCCACATTTGATACTTTAACGTGTAGTTAAATTTCAATCTGCATTTTAATGTATATTCAGTCATCAAATAATCTGTCAACAAAGTATGCATCTTCTTACATTATTTAAATAGCAGGGAAAATTCAAGTTTGGACGCCTATTCGAAAAACACACAGCTGTCATCCGTCTAAGGAACAAAGGTCTTCAGACATAAAACATGCTTTTTATCTTCAGTGAGAGTCGAAATCTAAAAACCTCTGCATTAAAAAACAGGTCCAACTATTGTACTTGAAAAGACTAAATTGAGTCAATTGCTCAGGAAAATGCAAGTTATTTGAACTGTTATCTAAATTTATATCAAATTATAGGATATACCTTCTCAGCATCCCCTCATTTCAAATTCTTGGCAAAAATGCTGATGAATGAAAATTCATATATATCTGATACACAGTTAAAGTTCAGTTACAAGTACTTCTTAAAAGGTACCTCTGACTGAAAAAGATTTAAAGATGCGTCAAAGCTAGAAAGAGCTAAGACTTTTTAGAAACTTCTAAATTATGACCAGAAGAGTATTTTTCCTGGGGTATTTTCCTACTGTTGTAGTAAGATCTTAAAATATTTATTTCCAAATCACTAAATACAAACAGCACCAAACAAAACTAAAAACACGCTGAATCTCTAGAAAATGCAGGTTATCAGACCAGCAGAATTAGCTCTCCTTTTCTCCAGCAATAAGCAGCTCGGGGGACGAGCGTATCAATTATGCATGACAGGTTGTAACTGGTTGGTTCAACTGGCATAAGTTTGACTGGGGATGTCTATTAAAAAGTTTTTTTTTCATTTGAAGCGGGAGAAGTAACAGGTGACAGATGGCAAAGGCAAAACAAAACAAATGCACAATGAAGAAAGGAGCTGGAAACTACCATTATTGGCAGAGATTACGGTGCCCAACAGCAGCCAGTGGAGAATGATGAGCTACCGACATTTTGACAGGATTCAAGTCAACAGCGAATTAAAAGAAGTTAGAAACAGTTATAAGGAGTCACTGTGAGAGTGAGGGAGAAAGGGTGGTAAGCAAAAGTCTTCACTAGTCTCTAAAGTAATCAGGTTTGGGATGAGAGACTGTAACAATAGGTCTGGAACAGTAGTGATTACAGGGGACAGGCAGGGTGAGAATTATTGGATGTGAGAAAATCTGTCCCTTCATTTTCATTCCCGCTACAAAACCCCTTTCATTTCCAAAACAAGTCATACCTGAGCTATGCAATAGTCTCCTAACTGGTCCCACCTCCAATTTCTCACCCCTCTCTTCTATCCTATATGCCACTTCCACAGTAGTTATTTTAAAGCCCTGCACACGGTTCTCTCCCCATCCCCCCAAACCACGACCTAAGAAAAATATGTGATGGCTCTACAAGCACTTGATAAAGGCTATTTCTACGTTAACAGTCAAGGTCAACCACCATGTGGTCACTGGCTAAAATCATGATGGACTGCACCGCAAAGGGGGGAGAACTGGATGTCGATTTAGTGGACCTAGAAAGTCTGGCTGTGCTCCCTCAGATATGTCATGTGACCTCTCTGAGCCTCATGTTCCTTATCTGTGAAACAAACATCACTGATCCTTAGGTATTATGTTATGGAAGATGACGGTGATGACTTTACTAATAATAGCTAGCATCTGTAGAGGGCTTAGGAGGTACCAGACATTGCACTAAGCAGTTTACATGAATTATCCATTGAAGTATTATGGATACTGTAAAATACTATTGTTACATGGTAACAAAAACTGTTACATAGTTATCTTATTTCCTATCTCCAGCTTCCATTCCCTGGCAGGATGGCCAAACCTAACTTTCTACTCTAAAGACCATTAGTTCTTATGGGAACAATGTAAGAAAAACAGGATAGATACTATTGCCTCTGATATCAGAAGCTGACAATTTACCATCTTCTCTGAACAGAAGTATCTTTCCTTACTCTGTTCGTCTTCTTGCTCCAAGCACTGCTAAGTCAAGTTACTAGATATGAACCGTGGCTCTGACGTCCTATAAAACAATGTGGGATAATAAAAAAGAAAATGGAAACCAAACAAAACTGAAGAGAATTAGGTGTTCTGAGATAAAGTCTTGCTTCTGCTTTACAACAGCTGTGTGACCTTTAAAGTTAGATCTGGGACCTCAGGAAGGCAAGAGCCATGAATGTTTGTTTTTTTTTTTTTCTTGCGGTACGCGGGCCTCTCACTGCGGTGGCCTCTCCTGTTGCAGAGCACAGGCTCCGGACGTGCAGGCTCAGCGGCCATGGCTCACGGGCCCAGCCGCTCCGCGGCATGTGGGATCTTCCTGGACCAGGGCACGAACCCGTGTCCCCTGCATCGGCAGGCGGACTCTCAACCACTGCGCCACCAGGGAAGCCCCATGAATGCTTTTTTATGTAGCTGTATCTCCGGTGCTGCAATCAATTCTTGACGCTTATAGCCATACAAAATAGAATGAGTCAGTGAAGTGATTATCTTCAAATATGACAGTTTTTTTATGTAGCCCACAGTGAAAATGTCACAGAAACAATGCAAACATATCCATGGTCACCAGGCTAAAAAGCATTTTGGATGTACACCATCTAGAATGCTTTATTTTTTATTCTTTATCATGCTTTTCATTAGATGCCGAAATGCTTAAATTGATTTGCAATATAAGGGTTCTCCAGATATTCGGAAAGAAAATGGCCAAAATCCATAAGGTAATGAACTGAAGGGACCTTTATTCCTAATTCAACATTTACTGGATGCTTTCTTTGTGCCAGGAGCTGGATATCAAAACTGAAGCAGACTACCACCAAATACATACATGAAAGAAGCTTTCTTTGTTAACATAAATTAGATGGTATATGTCAACTACTTTTAGAAAGAATATACACTGTGGGTAGAGTGAATGGGGATGGGCAGTACGGACTATTACAAGCAGTTCCAAAGTGTATACACATATGCAGATTTTTCTGCTAAACTAAACTTTAATATGTTATATTCTAATAAAATTAAATATGATCTTCAAAGTGCAGTTAATCACATGTGGGTGTGAACGGTAAAATGACACGGGACAGATACAGTGTGAAGTCAGTTGGTAGATGCCTGCGTCAATATGCCACCTTTTAAGAGCTAAAATACATCCTTTCACTCGTCACTCATCCTCATTACACATTCTTTAAAGATCTTAACAGAGAAATCCGAAGGATCAATAGTACTCTTATCAAAATAATTTCTAAAATATCAACATGTTCACCTAAAAATGTTGATAACTATTACTGCACAAAAAACTAGCCCCAAACTAATGGCTTAACGTAACCATTTTATTCTGTTTCGTGGTGGTGTGAGTCAGGAACTTGGGCAGAGCTCAGGTGGCCGATTCTTCTTCTCCACGTGGCACTGGCTGGGCTCACTCAGTGGTGTTCAGCTAGGGCTGGCCTGGGAGGAGTCTCAAAGCTGGCTTCAGCTCAGGCCTGGCCCACTGGTGGCCACAGCTAGAAGGGTACCTCCGTCTCTCTCTCCACACAGTCTCAGGGCTTTTTCATGTGTTCTCCAGGAGGGTAGCTGGACTTCTCACATGGCAGCTCAGGGCTCCAAAAGACCACGGTGGAAGATGCTTTGTCCTCTTAGAGACTAGGCCCCAAACTTGCTTAGCATCACTTCCACCATACTTTCTTGGTCAAAGTAGTTACAGGTCGGCCCAGATTCAAGGGAAGGGGAAACAGATCCCACCTCTCTCTGGGAGTCATGTCAAACAATCCACAGCCATCTTTAGTAGTCTGGCATGTTTAGTAAAAAAGATGTCACCTTTTTAAAAAAAAATAATTTTTGGCTGCGTTGGGTCTTCCTTGCAGTGCGCAGGCTTTCTCTAGTTGCAGTGCGTGGGCTTCTCATTGTGGTGGCTTCTCTTGTTGCGGAGCACGGGCTCTAGGCACGCGGGCTTCAGTAGCTGTGGCGCAAATGCTTAGTTGCTTCGAGGCATGTGGGATCTTCCTGGACCAGGGCTCGAACCCATGTCCCCTGCAATGGCAGGCAGATTCTTAACCAATGTGCCACCAGGGAAGTCCAAAAGATGTCATCTTTTAAACTGAATAAAATTTCCAGTTCATGAGGATCTGCTGCCCCAAATCCAGAAATGTAATACAGGAGGATGTTGGCCAAGTCAAAGGAAGAGACTGTTTATACAGACTGGATATCACAAAAATACAAGTAAAAATGGGATTGAAATTGACATAATTCTAAAAACAGGGAACTTAAGGTAAGCGCCTAGAGGGACCATATAATTTTTGCCAAGAGACACTTTTGAGATGGAAAGGGGCACTGTAAATAAATGTACCAAGGCAACAGGTGTAAACCTGAACTGTCCCAGGTAAAGAGACATACGGCCACCTTTGGAGAAAAGGGAACAGATCAAAGCAGTGGTACTTATTCAAAGGAAATATTTATGGGATTGTTAGAAGCTAGTCAGTACGATCTAGAAAAGTTTCAGTACTTATGATTTTAACAGGATGCGCTGATGAGAGCAACACAACAAATCTTCCCCCAAATAGTCCCTTCCTCCATAAGTGTCCAAGTATTTCTTTCAGTAAAACCAAATGATGTACTCAGGGTAGCCTGAGGAATGAATGACGTCATCAAGAGTGGCCTTTTCAGGGTTTCCCTGGTGGCGCAGTGGTTGAGAGTCCGCCTGCCGATGCAAGGGACACGGGTTCGTGCCTCGGTCCAGGAAGATCCCACATGGCGCGGAGGGGCTGGGCCCATGAGCCATGGCCGCTGAGCCTGCGCGTCCGGAGCCTGTGCTCCACAACGGGAGAGGCCACAACAGTGAGAGGCCCGCGTACCGCAAAATAAAAAAAAGAGTGGCCTTTTCAAATGGCTGTACCTCTGGGAGGCCTCCAACCACCCAACACTCTGTTTATAACCTTCCTCCCTGAAGGGGGCAGTATGCCGACACTGGTTGATGGCCATTTGAGAGCAAGAACAAGTAGAGTATGCAAACATTAAGCTCTTTAATGCAAGACCACTGAGAAAAGTTTCATGCCATCAGTATTATGTGTAAACTGATTAATCATTGAAAAGTTACGTTCTCATCTCTAGCTCTTCTAAAATAAACTTAAAAATTGTCCTGTCTAGTTAGTGTTCATATATGTACGCACTTGTCTTACAACGAGCACCCAGCTCCTCACTATGCCAACGTGACTATGACTGACGGACAAAGTTTGTTTGGAGTGTTGGTTCACGAAGCAGAAAACAGTCCAAGTGTATGTGGGTCATCTGGGTGGGTGGGTGGAGGATTATATTTTGGATGGCATAGTTTCTGTTTTTTTTTAATTAATTCATTTTTGGCTGCGTTGGGTCGAACCCGTGTCCCCTGCATTGGCAGGCAGATTCTTAACCACTGCACCACCAGGGAAGTCCTGGATAGTATAGTTTTATATGTACCATATTTGGATATTTCAGCTTCACTAAATGCAAAGACAAAAAAACTGATATTAAGATAAAGCTTATTCTTTGTTTCTTAATCTATATTAAACTATCCCTGATAACGAACTTTTATCTTTAGATAATCTCCCAGCTATCTTCCCTGGGTACTAGCTAATCTATGCTGTTTTCTCTCAATTATCCATAAATCAGTTTATTTTTTAATGCTTTCTAAGATAATAATTCTGCTCAAACCATTCAACAACCAAATACAAAGTAAGATTTCATTTCCAGGGAGGATCAAAATGTACTAAATATAACAAAGCAAATATATGATTGTTGGCATTAGTCTTACAGACAAATTTTGACCTTCTATAATGAGGTAGAATGCATCAAAAAACCTTTAGAAAAGGTGAGAGAAACAGGTGAGGGGGATTAAGAAGTACAAACTGGAAGTACTGGAAGTTACAAAATAAATGATTCAGAGGTATGAAATATACAGTATACATTTGTACAGGGGAATATAGGCAATAATAATGCAATATCTTTGTATGATGACAGATGGTAACTAGACTTATCGTGGTGATCATTCTGTAACGTATTGGGTTGGCCAAAAGGTTCGTTCAGATTTTTCCGTAAGGTGGGTCCAGTAGCACTTAGTTATCTTTAACTTCATTCGAAACAACTTTGTTAGACTGTATGTGACTGCTATCGTATCAGCGTGCATTTTAAAAAAGACATCAAAATTGGTGAATTTTTGTGTAGCCATTTCAACGTTGAAGATGGAGGAAGAAAAGCAACATTTTCGGCATATTATGCTTTATTATTTTAAGAAAGGTAAAAACGCAACCGAAACGCAAAAAAAGATTTGTGCAGTATGTGGAGAAGGTGCTGTGACTGATCAAACGTGTCAAGAGTGGTTTGCGAAGTTTCGTGCTGGAGATTTCTCGATGGACGATGCTCCACGATTGGGTAGACCAGTTGAAGTTGACAGTGATCAAATTGAGACATTAATCGAGAACAATCAGGATATTTTGAGTATGTCAGCAGGAGATAGCTGATATACTCAAAATATCCAAATCAAGCACTGAAAATCATTTGCACCGGCTTGGTTATGTTCATCGCTTTTATGTTTGGGTTCCACAGAAGTTAAGTGAAAAGAACCTTCTTGACCACATTTTCACATGCGATTCTCTACTTAAATGTAATGAAAACGTTGTTTTTAAAACAAATTGTGATGGGCAATGAAAAATGGATACTGTACAGTAATGTGGAAAGGAAGAGATCGTGGGGCAAGTGACGTGCACCACCACCAACCACACCAAAGGCCAGTCTTCATCCAAAGAAGGTGATGATGCTGTGTATATGGTGGGATTGGAAGGGAGGCCTCTATCATGAGCTCCTTCTGGAAAACCAAATGACTAATTCCAACAAGTACTGCTCCCAATTAGACCAACTGAAAGCAGCACTCGATGAAAAGCGTCCAGAATTAGTCAACAGAAAACACATAATCTTCCGTCAGGATAACACAAAACCGCATGTTTCTTTGATGACCGGGCAAAAACTGTTACAGCTTGGCTGGGAAGTTCTGATTCATCCACCGTACTCACCAGACATTGCACCTTCAGATTTCCATTTATTTCGGTCTTTACAAAATTCTCTTAATGGAAAAAATTTCAATTCCCTGGAAGACAGTAAAAGGCACCTGGAAGAGTTCTTTGCTTGAAAAGATAAAAGGTTTTGGGAAGATGGAATTATGGAGTTGCCTGAGAAATGGCAGAAGGTAGTGGCACAAAAGGGTGAATACGTTGTTCAATAAAGTTCTTGGTGAAAATGAAAAATGTGTCTTTTATTTTTACTTAAAAACTGAAGGCACTCTTTGGCCAACCTAATACAGAAATACCGAATCACTATGTTGTGCCCCAGGAACTCACATAGTGTCGTAGGCCAATTATGCTTCAAAAACAAAGTAACTCATAGCAAAACAGAACGATTTGTGGCTACCAAAGGCAGGGGTGTCTGGGGGTTGGGGGAGGAGTCGGATGAAGGTAGTCAAAATGTACAAACTTCCAGTTATAAGTACATGATAAATACAATGAACACTGCTGTACGTTATACATGAAAGTTAAGAGAGTAAATCCTAAGAGTCCTATTGCAAGGAAAAAAATTATTTTTCCTATTCTTTAATGTTCTATCTGTATGAGATGATGGATGGTCACTAAACTTCCTGTGGTCATCATTTCATGATGTATGTAAGTCAAATCATTATGCTGTATACCTTAAACTTATGTAGTGCTGTATGTGAATTATATCTGAATAAAATAGGAAGAGAAAAAAAAAGTTGTGCCAAAAAAAAAAATTCCTTAAAAAAAGTGGCCTAGCAAAAGCAATGTTTTCGGTGGAATAATACTTTAAAACTTAGAAATCAAACTGTTTCAAAAAATGTATTCTGTCTCTCTCTCCATATATAATAAACTCAACACTGTCAAATATATATTCATTTGTAGTACATTTTGGCATGCCAGATGGACAAAGATAGTATCTTGTACTTATTCTGCATAACGCTCAGGGCAGTGTTATGCAAATAAAGTGGTTTAAACCATAGTATTTGATGTTGACAGTGATGACTTTTATACAAAGGCAAAACTTCTAGAATCAATTTATTAAAAGCTCTGTCAACACATTTCCCTCCATTGCCCCCTATATACATATATACACATATATATGTAATTAGCCATAAACACTATTAAAATTTTCTTCACCCCATTTATAGTTTTGGTATTCATAAAAGGTCTATTATCATTATAAACTGTTTAAAAAAGAAAAGTGTTACTTAACAAATACTTATTATATGCCTGATCACTTTCTATTTTTTTTATATTTTAAATACGTGTACTAAAAAAAAATCACAATTCTTTGTGAGTCACAAAATCATATTGTCACCATTTATAGGCAAGAGAGCGTCAAGACACAAAGTGCTCAGGGTCTGTGCTGTAAGTTCTGTAATACACACACTGTACGAGCACTTCAGACACGGGCAAGAAAGCAATGGAAAAATGGAAATGCAGTACTAGATTAGCTAATATATAATTTTTTAGATATGGGAAGGCAAGCGAGTCTAATTCCTAAGAAATCATGTGGCAGTATACTGATTTATAAAGTCAGAAAATGCTTGGGTCTCATTTCTATTTCTGTGATTTTTGGTGCAACTTTATTGTTGATATTTTAGAGTTACTATGTAAAGAAACTTTACATTCATTACCTCATTAGTTATTATATTATACCCATATTCCAGATGAGGAAGGTGAGATGCAGAGAATGCTAACTTGCTCCTAAATCATATGACTAGTAAGTACTGAAGCTCAGCTTTAACCAGATTAACAATTAATGGTCTTCATAGATAAGATCAGTATGCCCAATAAAATTAAATACTGACTGAGAGCAATTATAATATATACAGTATTTGTTATGTTCATTGTAAACCTCAGGATGCATGTACTTAGAATTAAGAACAAAACAAAATTTTCCATCCAAAACCAGAGAACAACCCTCTAAGATTTCATTTGCAGAAAGATGTAAAGACATCTGGTAAGATGAAAACATTAAGATGTACTGAATTATCAATATGGTGTAGGACTTCCACATTCGAATTACTAGTTTTTAAGGGCTGCTCCTAGAAAAGCATGAAACACAACACTCCTAAATGTTTTAAGTAAAGGTTTATAATGTTTCTCTGGGGTAATTTTACTAAGTAATTTTAAGATAGCTGTAATTATAGTCGTCTTCGTCTATTTTTACTGTCTTAAAGGCAGAGCTGAATCAACATCATCCTAGACAGATGCAGCAAACCTCTCATAAAGATCAGTCTCCCAAGTCCCCACAGCAACCTGCTGTAGTAATGAACACATTCTGGTTGGGATCCTACTGCAACATCCCTTTCTTGTTCTAAATTTCACAAGGCAGGAGCTATCCTGCCTTACCAGAACAAACAAAATTACAAGAGAAATATGTCCTCATATTTGTAATTTGCCCAACAAACAGTAATAAATGCTTCCTCAAAAGATACACTTTATGTATCTCTTTGTTCCTTGACTAAATGTTATCTTTCTCGGTGACAGAGGTAACATTTTACTAACTCATGTTGGGAAATTCATTTCACTTTCTGAGCATTTACATAGCATTGTTGGAAAATGGAAAAGCAGGAAGAGAAGATAAAAATTGTTTCAAACTATGAAAGAGATAGGTCCATTTATTTTTCTTAGAGTAAAATGTTCCAGGATAGCAGTTTTCAGATTGTGTGTGATGAGATCAATTTAGTGGATCAAGAGGAACACTTAAAAACAATGAAATAAAACAGAATAGAATAAAACAGAAAATATAATACCAGCAACATACCAAGTGTAACTGTTGTTTCATGAAATTTTGGTTTCAGTTATACATATTTATGCCTGTATGTACACTGCAAAATGTATTCCTGAGAGCCAGATTAAGAAAATGTAAAAGCCACTGCTAAGTGAATACAAAGTAGTAGAGTTATTGTTTTTAATATTTTGTTTTTTGACAGATAATAACAATTTTAAAAAATGATAAGACAGGGCTTCCCTGGTGGCGCAGTGGTTGAGAGTCTGCCTGCCGATGCAGGGGACAGGGGTTCGTGCCCCGGTCTGGGAAGATCCCACATGCCACGGAGTGGCTAGGCCCGTGAGCCGTGGCCACTGAGCCTGTGCTCTGCAATGGGAGAGGCCACAACAGTGAGAGACCGGCGTACCAAAAAAAAAAAAAGATATGACATTGATGAAAGAAACTGAAGAAGACACAAATTAATCTGAGGCTCTTCCGTACTCACGGGCTAGAAGAATATTGTTAAAATGTCCATACTACCCATAGCAATCTACAGATTCAATGCAATCTCCATCAAAATTCCAATGGATTTTTCACATAAATGTAACAAACAATCCTAATATTGTATGGAATCACAAAAGACCTAATAGCCAAAGGGATCTTAAGAAAGAAGAACCAAGCTGGAGGCATCACACGTCCTGATTTCAAACTATATTACAAATCTATACCAATCAAAACAGTATGGTATTAACATAAAAACAGACACATAGATCAATGGAACAGACTAGAGAACCCAGAAATAAGCCCATACATATATGGTCAACTAATTTACAACAAAGGAGCCAAGCATATGCAATGGGGAAAGGATAGTTTCTTCAGTAACTGGTGCTGGGAAAACTGAATAGCCATATGTAGAAGAATGGAACTGGAATATTACCTTATACCACACAGAAAAATCAACTCAGAATGGATCTAAAGCTTTGAACATAAGACATGAAACCATAAAACTCCTAGAAGAAAACATAGGGAGTAAGCTCCTTGACACTGGTCTTGGTAATAATTTTTTGGATTTGACACAAAGAGCAAAGGCAACAAAAGCAAATAAAAACAAATGGGACTACATCCAACTAAAAAGCTCCTGTACAACAAAGGAAACCATCAACCAAATGAAAAGGCAATCTACAGAATGGAAGAAAATATTTGCAAGTCATATATCTTATAAGGGATTAATACCTGAAATATAAAAAGGACTCATACAACTCAATAGAAAAAAAATCCAATTAAAAAATGGGCAGAGGATCTGAACAGACATTTTTCCAAAGGAGACATACAGGTGGCCAAAAGGTACATGAAAAGGTGCTCAACACTGATAATCAGGGAAATGCATATCAAAATCACAATGAGGTATCACCTGTTAGAATGACTATCACCAAAAAGACAAAAAATAAACAAGGGTTGGTGAGAATGTGGAGAAAAGAAAACCCCTGTGCACAGTGGGTAGGGATGTAAATTGGTGCAGCCACCATGGAAAACAGTATGGAGGTTCCTCAAAACATTAAAAATAGAACATCTAGCAATGTCACTTCTGTATTTACCCAAAGAAAACAAAATGACTATCTCGAAGAGATATCTGCACCCTCAAGTTCACTGCGGCATTATTTGCAATAGTCAGGACATGGAAACAACCTAAATGTCCGCTGATGGATGAACTGATAAAGAAAATGTTATATATATATATATATATAGAGAGAGAGAGAGAGAGAGAGAGAGAGAGAGAGGGATCAAAATATTATTAAACCATTAAAAAAAAAAAGAAATTCTGTCATTTGAGACAATTTGGATGGACCTTAAGGGCATTATGCTAAGTGAAATAAGTCTGACAGAAAAAAGACAAATACTGTATAATTTCACTTATATACAGAATCTTAAAACAAACAAACCACAAAACTGAACTCACAGATACAGAGAACAGATGGGGTGGGGGGTGAAATGGGTGAAGGCAGTACAAAGGTACAAACTGCAAGTTATAAGATAAATGATAAGTAAGTCCTGGGGCTGGTGTACAGCACAGCGCCTACAGGTAATACGGTATTGGATGCCTGAAACCTGCCAAGGGAGTAAATCAAAAAAGCTGACATCACACACACACACAACTGTAACTGTGTGTGGTGACAGACGTTAACTAAACTTACTGTGGTGACCATTTTGCAATATATGCATATATCAAATCATTATGTTTTATGGGAAATAACTCCTAAATGTTTTAGGTAAAGGTTTACAATGTTTGTCTTGTGTAATTTTACGGAGTGAAAAAACCGTAAAACTATTACAATGTTATATGTCAATTATATCTCAATAAAAATGAACTTTAAAAACCCACAAAATAATTAATCACATTTCTCCATAAAATATCAATTTGGTTTGTTTTCAAAACAAAAGAAAACCAACAATCTATCCAATTCCACCAGTGAATATATTTCACGAGTTTGATTTAAAAGAATGTATAATTTACAAGTATACTTTATTCACATGCTGTAATCTATTTTAAATAGCTTATTCAGATAGAGCTTTTAGCAATGTGTGATAAGTACATTTCCAACATTAAGTAATAAAATGCATCAAACTCCAAAGAATTCCAGTGCTGCTTTATTATTGGATTTCCCAAACCATGCCTTCGATATAATATGCTGCTGACATTTGATTCGGATACCCAATAACCTTATTCTGACTCACATGCTGGAAAAAAAATCTTATTTCATAGCAGTGACCTTTAATTTAAACTGAAATTTATTAAAAATCAGGCTAATGTGATGTGTTTTTTAGTAGAATTTTCCTACAAGAATAAAAGGTGAATAGTTGAAATATTAGGTCCGACATTTCCAAAGAGGTTCCAATCTTTTAGAAGTACATAAACAGTATTTAGTATATACCATGTCAAAATCCTAGCAACTAGAAATATGCTCTTTTAATATATTTTGATTAACTTTATCAATATACTTATATTTTACTTATATACTTTACTGAAATGCAGATGTCTAAAATCACAGATTGTGTATGGTGTACATAGTTTTATGTAAAGATCACTGCTTAGAAATGTGTAAATATATAATCTATGCATTTTAATATGCCATATATAATTTCTGAAAAGATAGCATACAGAATTAAATCACTCAAGTGTACTGTTACTGGAAAATTTTAACAAATAAAAAGATTCCAACTTTGTTGGCTCTTCCTGTTGGTTGTGTCATCCAGAGATATTTTAGTGTTTATCTGTTAATTATCTTAGTGTTTATCTGTTAATTATCTGACTTCTTCCTACCTAAAGGAGAGTTAGAAAGTCAATGTCATCCACCTGCCTGGGGCCTGAATACTTCTCATTCAGTGGCCAGTCAAATCACCTTTCAAATCATCCATCTGTTCCATTTGTCAGAGGATTTATCAATATTCAGGGATAGCTGATATCTTTTGTCTGTGTGCAGTGGAATTGTTGGCTGGCTATTTAAATCCTTTCTGCCCCTCCACCTTTTTGAAAAAAAAAACAACATTGTAATGATTCCTCTGATTAGAGATTTTATTGATACAATTATCACAAACCCCTAAATAGATAAGATTTGCAGGTCACAGGCTGCTGATTCCTTAAGGTTCATACTAAAATACTTTTTCCCTTATTGTGCCAATGAGATAGAAGTATTCTCAGAATGTAGGGCTGGTGGGAGATCATCTACTCCATCTACAAAGTGAACTTAAAAAATTCTAATCCTGGGATGGTAAAAAGGAAATGACTCTACTGTAATATTCTAATTTTACAATGCAGCAAAACCAAGTTTCCTTTTCAGGAAAAAACTCTGGGCTATAAAAAGTGACTCACAGCTATTAGGCTCTGTACCTTGGAGGAGCTTTCAATTACAATTATGGTCTCTGGAGGTATCAAACTGGGGAAGGAGGTGTTTGGGGAAGAAGGAATTGGTGGCAGACTCCAGAAATCACTTATTGGGACAAACATCATTGGATGTATTTCCTGGTTTCAGCTCCACAGTGCCAATCTGTTGTGGGTCATGATCTATGTGTTAGCAACTGGCAATCTACCTCTACCTTAGATTGGGCTTTTAGGGCAACTTACTGTGAGGAGAAAATGTGCAAACGATCAGCTGGGTCTCTTAAAAGTGATCACTTAAATGATACAGAAATATGAAATAATAATAGTAAAAAAAAATAGTAACTTATTCGCTTTGGGTAGTACAAATAACCACACTTTCCCCATTTTTCTTCTCAGTCTTAAAATGCACCACGCCACATAAAAATACGTAATGAAATGGCTATCCCGAAATGAAAAGGCCATCTAGTGCAGTATTTCTGTACATTGAGGGGAAAGAAATGCCTGATCAGAAAGGACCCAAAGGTAGGCTAATGAGGTAGATATGGTGCAGGTTCTGTGAAGCCAAAATATTTGTTGTTGTATAACTCTTACAACGTCCAATAAAGGACTATTCAGGAGTCTGTTGTCCATTAAAGGACACTGGCTCCTAAAGCCTGGATAATGAAGGTGCTTTTAAATGATTAAGGTACTAAAGTTTTCAATGCTTTATCTGATGTAGAACTTCTTCATAGATAATTAGTAAGTCAAAAGTGTTTAAGAGTATTTTAGAAGTAGTTTTGTAAATAGTTTTTTCTGCTGTTGCTGCTTGTTTGCCTTTTATTGCTCTGGGATTAATAGTAAAAGGTGGCTTTGAAATAATGAAAAAATTAAAAAAAAATAAAATGCACCATGCCTTCTAGCCTAATGCAATGTATAAAGTCTCCTCTAGGTACCTTACAAATGTCAAGTTCTATCCTTGGCCATATTCATTTCTAATTTCTATTCCTGGCCATTCACTTCTACCTCTCTATACACTACCCAGCAGGGTTCATCTACTCTCCAAATGTGAATTATATAGATGATTTTGAGTCTTTACACTCATACATAAACTGAACTTTCAGGCTTTAGTCCCGTATTCTAATTGCTTATTAGGTGCATCTATCTGGATGATTACCATCTCCAAAGCCAAAATAATCTCCCCCAGCTATTCCTCTCTAATTCTATTCACTCATGTTCAAAATGTCAAGGTTACTTTTGACCTTTTCCTCTCCTTCTTCCACTAAGTTTGATTGATTCGTTCTTTACAACATTATTTGCATCCATTCTTTCCATGCTAATTCAGAATCTTTATACTTCATGTAGAAATGAGATTATGACAATACAACTCTTTCTTCTGACTCTGGTCTATTACCACTAAGCCATCTATCATATCACCACCATATTTCTATTTTTGTAACAATTCTGATCATGGTCCTTGACTGCAAGAGCAAGTCCAGTCTTTAACCTTCCGTAATTTAGCTTTATGTATCTTACCTCTTCTCACACTTCTATATAAATTCCTGGTTTGGCCAACCTGGTCTATTTAACAGCCAATGAACCTACCCTATGCATTTCCCATGCCATGTCCTCCATCTGGAAGACACCATGCTTCTGATTCTTAAAGTTTGTTATTAAATTTTACATCTTCCCTGGTCGCCCCTAGTAGATAGAAGTGCTCTCACAGAATGTTAGAGTGGAAGGGAGATCGTCTACTCCAGTTGCAAAATGGGCTTTAAAGAGTCACCTCCTCCATCTATAAAATTCAAATGCTTGGGGAAACTGAGGCCACTAAAAGAATTTTCTCTTTGAACACTAATTTTTTTCAACACATCTTTCTTGATTGGTTCCTATGTGCCAGGAGCCATTCTAGCCACGTGGGATTACAGTTTAATAAGAAAGACAGACTGTACTTAAACTCTGATGAGCACTACCAGAGGAGGGGAAGCACAGGGTGCCACTGATGTCTGAAACATGAGTGGTTGAGGGAAGGGGTGAGGCACGAGGTTAATACACTGTGGGAAGACAGGATGGAATAAAGTCAGTTTGGGAAGATGAGGAAGGCTTCCCTGAGGAGGAAATCTTCTAAGCAGGGGCCAAAAAGTAGGAATTAACTCTGCAAAAGGTGGGTGATTTCTGCATGTAGAAGGAAAGCCCAGAGACAGGCACTTTCATGGAACTAAAAGAAGGTCGGGGTGCTGGAATCCAAGGGGCGAGGAAGGTTGCCAGAGGTGAAGGTGGAAAGGCAGGGAGGGATAAGAGCATTGCTGGGCCTGAAGGTCATGTTGAAGATTTCTGGGCTTTATCCTAAGAATAGGCATTGGGTTGCATGTTCCAAGGTACTTCAAGTCAGGACCACGGCTTACCCTGGGAGGAATGGGAGAAGCAACTATGAAATTAGAAAGAACTTGAGTTTTATTTCAATTGAAACATTTTCTGTATCCTTGTCACTCTTCCCTATGTGTCCGATCTCATCCCAAGTCAATTTAAAAAAAGAAGGCATGTGAATTTATAAAAACCACCATTTTAGCTAGCCTGCTTGGCTTGGACAAGAGCTTGTGTATGTACAGCTATTCTGTGCTTTTCAAAAGTTGCTTCGTGACACTTCAATTTTAGGAAAGACCTACGTTAGTACCTGTTTTTGATAACCAAAAGAAATAAGATGATTTTTGCTTTTATGAAAAAAGGCAAAAAGTGAAAATAGCGTCCAGCACTTGGTGTGCTGTGAGCAGTTGAGAGGTAGCACGTACCCCATCAGGGAGAGAGGCACCTCCAAGTTCCTTCCCCAGGAACCACACTCAGCACCTCAGCATCAATCTGCCATAGCTTTGAACTGTGTCTGTGAGCGCTTTACCTAGATTTTTTTTTTTTGCGCATCTGTAAGCAAGATGTGTCCTAAGGTAATTGCTTCTTCACTTCATGCCATTTTGGCTTAGGAAAGGTTTCATAGGAACTCTCTACTTTCAGATAGCAGGGGGGAACCTGTATATGGATGTCCGTGAACCTACAGACACTTAAGGGAGTAGGGACCTGTTTTATACTTTTTATAAGCAAAACATTCCGTACAAGAACAATCCAGGGAAAAGCTCCATTTCACTCTCAGCTGTGCATTGGTGCTACAGTTAAAGTGAAATGTTCATTCTCTTGCCCTTTCCCATAAGATCTTTAATAAGAGAAAATATTTTAAGAGAATACCAACAAAATTTTTCCAAGGATTGTTTTAGTCACCACTGCTTTTTTAGTATCATCTTGTCTATACTAGGTAATGACTTTCAAAATGCAATCAAATTTATTTCCTCTCAAATTACATTTATATCAAGGATAAAATTTTAAGCAGACAGGGTGACAAAGTTAAAGAACAGCTGGAATTTTGAAGCAAGTTTTGTGTTCAAGGTATTGTGTTGGACACCTTAAAATATATTATCTCATTTTATCCTAACAAAGACTCTTGAGAGGTGCATGCTATACTCTAATTCACAGACAAGGAAGATGGAGCTCAGAGAAGCAAGCATTTCCCCAAAATATATACACCTTAGACCTACACTGTCCAATATGGTAGCCTGGAGCCACATGTGGCTGTTGAGCAACTGAAATAGAGCTAGTCTGAACTGAGATGTGCAGTAAGTATAAACTGAACACCAGATTTTGAAAATTTAGTATGAAAACTATTAAAGTATCTCAATTTTTGAATACTGATTACACGTTGAAATGACAATATTTTAGATAGAGTAGGTTAAATAAAATATATTATTAAAATTAATTTTACCTGCTTCCCACTTTTTACAAAAAATCAGCTAGTAGACATTTCAAAATTACACACATGGCCCACAACTGTATTTGAATTGAAGAGCGTGACCCTAGACCAAAGGCTGGATTGCTGAATTTGCCAATAAACATCAAGGTCAAAGGCAGCGTGGTACAGAAGAAAAGAAGAATACGTGGATTCATGCAGATCTTGGTTTAAATCTCCTCTCCACCAATGACTAGTTTTGGGCGAAATATCAACCCTCTCTGCACTTCACTTATGTCATCTGCATTATGGTGATATTAAATACCCCCAAACAACTGTTGTATAGAATATGTAAAGCAGTAACTGGCAGAGGGGAGGGAACAACTACGAATACCTCCTACAGCAACTGATTAATTTAAAAACTGATTCCCAAAAAGAGAAGAAAATTCATTTATTTGAAAATCCCATTTTATTCTCTTTAAGTGGGAAAAGTTAAAGAACCAACACATTGAATGCCTGCTTTACCATAATATGTGCATGATATATACTGTATTGTAAAATACATGGTATACACAGATTCCTTCTTTCTTTCAACGTTGTTTATAATATGCTATAGGCCGGGAGGCCAGATGATGAGATTAGGGTGAAGTAAAAAATACCAGGACACAGAAAGGCCCAAGCGGTTCTTAAGGACACAATGGATGAATTCCAGTGAAAGAGTTTATGAGCTACATACACTTCAGCTGGTCTTTTCAACTTTTACATCAGGAACTGAGACTAGTGAGTAAATGACATCTGGGCAAATAGAATTTTACTCTTTTTTTTTCTTCCTGGGTCACAGTGCAAACAAATAAATTGTTCCAATACACTACGTTTAGACTAACTCATTATTAGTAATCTCTACTAAATCATAAGAAACTACAAAATCATATGGACTAACTATCCAATGACATTTTACCATATTCTGTCCGCTAGGCTTGTGTCAAGAAGTTCGCCCTGGGCATGTGACTTTTATCAATGCACGTATTATCTGTATATGTTTAAATATAAAGGGTGGAGGAGTTGGGGCATTTACTTTATTACTTGATGTATGTATATGGCCTAAGATTGACATGTGACAATGTGTTAGATTGCCCTGTTTTGTATGTTTTTTTTTTAAGTAGTATGAAAGGGGAATTAAAGATTTGAGCCACTTGAATGTAGCCTCTTAAATATCAGATACATAGTAAATTTAACACCAAAAGTGTTCCTATGTTAACTATAACAATTAACTTTCAAGAAAATGAGACTGAAGAAGTAAGAAGCTATCAGATTCACAGATCTCAGAACACCATGAGAGGCTATAAAAATATCCACTTTATTCTAGTTTGAAATTTAATGGAAGAAGTAACATACCAAATTTTAGGTTAGCTATTAAAGTGCATATTCAGTGAATTAAGTGGGGAGAGCTTCAGGAGAGGGCCTCGCCTTTGATCTCGTACGTGGCATTAAAAATCTGCTGCTTCTAGTGAATTTTTGAGCAACCCCTGAATATATGTGACTTGGTATTTGCTCTTTCAAAGTGAGTAGACTCAAACTGACTAAAAATGAGACTACGTCTACAGTACACTTACAACTAGTTTTCAGCAAATGTCTACAAATTTAGGGTTATAGGTAGAATTGGGTAAGAAAAACAAAATTACACTAAATCAAAATTATTAGCAATTATTAACTAATAATAAGAATCAGACAAAGCAGTAACATGTAAACAGTAATTAGAAAAATTTGCTAAAACTTTGAACTGAGATATTACACTTCTGATGCTTGAAATTATAGGAAAAAATATACTCAGTCAACTTAAGAGAAAACAAATATCATAAGCCATTTATGCTACCAGCCATATTTCCAAAATGCACACTTTAGAAAAAAGAGTTCATATCAGGAAGGAGCTTATTTGCATTAACTTTAAATTAGCTAATATCTGAGTCACACCTTTGAAGAAACTTGCATTATTTCCAGGAATGCCTTTTTCCCTCCCTTTTCTTTCTTTCTTTTTTTGTTTTTGAGGGGAATAAGGCAGCTAGACTAAAAAGAAAAAAAAAAGTCGCATTCTTTAATGTGAATGGTGTACTTGTGCTTCTATATACTATCTCAGTCCAACTGAGCCATGTCTTCAAATAATTTGCTAATCTGTCTTTAAAGTTTCATCTTAATTGGAGAGTTCATTTTTGTAAAACGCCTTGGCACCATTCAATCTTTTATGAAACGAGAAAGGTCTCTTTCCTTTGGACTTGACATTTTTAACCACGTACGTGTGAGCAATTTTTGCTGTCAAATACTGCAAAGGTAGGTTTTCTGTTGTTGTTCAATCTGAAAATGTCTCCACTATACTTGCACAGCTGCCCTCTTCCCAGCAGAAACCTACCCGCCCCCTCCCCCCCTGCAAGTTTTAAACTTTGTTTCCTTTGGGGTTCTGCACAAGCGCTACTAGTAATATCCAAGAGACAAAGAGCTGTGCTGTGGGTTCACGGGATGCCAAATTTGAGTTGTGAAACAAAGCACTCAAATTTGAGATTCAAGATGAGGAGGAAGATGCTGGTAAAAAAAAAAAAAAAAATTATCATAAAGCGTAAGATCGCAGAGCCATCTCCCTAGACATCTCCTCCTGCCCACGGCCACCCCAGAGCGCGCGGGAGGGAGTTCTGGCCCCGGGACAGGGGCTGCCGGCCGCACCGCGAAGCCCCCTGCCCGCGCCCCCGGCCCTCTCACCGCTTCACTCGGATGATCTGGTCCCGCATGGGCTTGATGTCCTGGAAGCTCTGCTGGTTGACGAGGCTGTAGACGAGGATGAAGCCCTGGCCGTTCTTGATGTACAGGTCCCGCATGGACGCGAACTGCTCGGTGCCCGCCGTGTCCAGGATCTCCAGCACCGACGGCGACGAGTCCACCTCGATCTCCTTGCGGTAGAAGTCCTCGATGGTGGGGTCGTATTTCTCGATGAAGGTGCCGGTCACGAACTGCACAGTCAGGGCGGATTTGCCGACCCCGCCCGAGCCCAGCACCACCACTTTGTACTCGCGCATCGTCCCTCCGCGGCCGCCGCCGCCGCCGCTGCCCGCGACATAGACCTACGCCCGCCGCGCTGCGCGCCCGGACCCTGCGCCGGCGGCCGGCTCCGCCGCCTCCCGCGGCCGCCCCCACCTCACGGTCGCCGCGGCCCCCCGGGCGCCGGCGGAGGGAGCAGCAGCCCTGGGCATGGGCCGAGCCGGGCGGCAATGCGGCACCGCGGGCGCCGGCAGGCACTAAGGGCGAGCAGGGAGTGTGAGTCAAGGAGCCGACGGAGCCGCCCGAACCGCGGGCCCGCAGTGCCGGCGGCCCCGCCCCTCGCGCCTCCACGCCCAGCTCCCCGCCCGCCGCCGCCGCCGCTCTTCCCGGCGCCGAAGCGCGCGCCCGAGCCCGAGCCGCAGCGCTGCTAGGGGCGGGGCCCGGCGGCCCGGGGCGGAGCCCGGCGGCGCAGCCCCGCCCCTGCTCCCCCCGTCGCCTAGGCGACCGGCCGCGCGCGCGCTCCCAGGAAGCTCGGCGCGGCGCGGAAGCCTCCGCCCGCGTTTAGATAAACAGCCACCTGGGTTACCGAACAACACCCCACCCGGTCTGCCCCGTTGAACCCCGGGGCCTGCGTACTGAGCATGCGCAGTTCTTCCTCCTGCGACGGGAGCCGCTTCTACTTGAGAACGCCACGGTCAGAATTTGGCGGAGACAAGATGTTGGAGGGGCCAGAGCAATCTCCAGGTTTTAACATGAGGCGGGGAGAAGATACTGGCAAGGTCCAGACGGAGGCCTTCGCTTGAGGGCCTTGCTGGGCACCACCCAGTCTGTCAGCATTCCTGAGAGCTTTGGTTTTCTCTTGTATAAACATAAGAAGCTTTAAGGGAGGAGCATAAGTACAACGAAATGCAGCTTTGTTTTAAGCGTCAGGACACTGAGGGAGAAGTGACAGACCCCCATCCAGCCCACTGCCCGAGGCGGCGAAGGCCAGAAACCGCGGAAGCCGGGCCCACGCTCTGTGACGTCGCCGGGGGTCCCTCCCACCTTCCCCAGCCCCGCCCTTCTTCAGTGCCTGATAAAAGTCGAGCTCTTCCCACGCCCTGTCAGCTACGGGCGCCTGGAAAACCGGGAGAGCGGATCCCCCAGCAGCAGCAGCCAGAAGGCCCGGGGACACCTCATAGCAACAGCCAGCCGGGGCATCTAGTAGGAAGCTGGGATTCATTTCAGCCAACCAGCCCGCGTTTTTGGACCCCGTGGTATCATTCTCGGCCAATAGAGAGCCGCTTCATGCCACGTGACACTGACCCATCAGCCAATGGAGGAAAAGTCTAATCGCAGGCTCAGCCATCCCATCTGCCACTGTTGGCCAGGCTGGGCGTTTGCTCCTGCGCACACTCTGCCAACCAATCATAGGTGAGCTGAAGAAAGACGGAGACTTGCGCTGAGCCAACCAGAATTCGCGGTTTCCTTGCCACCAAGGGCCGGTAGTATGGAGAAGGGGAAGAGCTGGTGGGGTCTGGGAGGGGTCAGTGATTGAGGGGTGGGTCGCGGTACCCTATTCGGGCAAAGAAACAGGATGTGTTGCGGGCGAGAGTGATGCATTTCACTTTTAACGTCGTCTCCATGGCATTCTGCCTAAATGATAGACACGGAAATAGTGCTGAGGGATGTGGGCTGAAAAGTGGGGTGAACTGACAAAACAGGGACTCTTTAGGGTGAGAAAATGTCGGGTCCTTAGACATACAGCAGCAGTTGCATGGGTCCTCCATGCGTGCCTCCTAAAACGTTTTTAACAACTCAGTTTTGAAACTTACTGTTCTCTCTGTGGCATTAGATCTTAATTACACACTCTCTCCCACCCATAACGTCAAATTTAGGAGAAGTTATGTCCCTAAATATTCCTGGATTATATTTTGCAATAACTGGTAATTGGATTTACCTTCCACAAACTATGTCCTTCTCGAACTAGTCTACACCCATCCATTACCGTCTCACATTTCTTGGGAATAATAAGTTTCTATAGTTCTGACTAAGGTTTGATCATGGCATACCTCTTCAGCCTTCCTCTTCCGCACAAGGTCATCATGTAGAGAGAATTTTGGTCTGAGTTCATCAATAAAACAGATGTCCTTTTATCATCGTTTTTTTGGTCAATTATCAAACTACTACAAAGATGTACTCAGCTTTAGCTGTGTCCTACAGCCCTATTGCTCCATTATCTTAAAATGAATAACTTACCCTTGCATTATCTTGCTATAGTGTAACACACCAAGTTTTTGCTTAAAATAATTGCGGGCAAGTGTCCTGTCAAAATATGTGGTAAAATATAAGTCAATCATTATTTCTTGATTACTTATCAAAATATGAGTGTTATATTTGAGCCACCAGAATCAACAGTGAAGGCAGATTGCAAAAGAACTAAGAATCAAGAGGAAAGTTTTGGGAGAATTGAAACCAAAGAGCATCTGATACCTCATTTTAAACTAGTAATGTGAGTAAGTGAATTAAAATTAAGAGCTCATATGGATTTGAAGTGCAGCTTCATATCTGAGCTTTTTTGGCAGGCATGTTTCAAGAGGATTTTGTTGGTGAATACAGTGTTGAACTAGCATTTTAGAAGTCTCATATACTGTGTAAAACTTACATGCTTTTTGTGGTTTCTTTAGTAACAGCTACACTTCTTTCACGGAAAAGGCATACTATCTCTTTTAAGATCCAACTTTTGTATTGTAGTCGTAAGAAATCCCTAGGTTTGTCAGGGGTTGAATAGAGCCAAGAAGCATCAAACTTCCTCTCTTTGTATGGATCATTACAACCTGTGTATTACCTTGTATTACAGTGGAACTGAAAAACCATTCACTTTGCAAGAAGTAAAGACCCAGTGACTTTTGTTTTTTTTAAGAAATTTGCATTGGGATTGTGGGTCCAGAATGTATCTTTAAACAACTGCTTTCATTTCTTAGGTCCCCAAAAGTTGAGAAGCTCTGGACTGGAGTGCATCTGATAGAAGTTGTCACAAAAAAATAGTGAGTCGGTGCCCAGTTACTCCACTTAGCATAATAGAGAGAGGACAGGTTTTTTAAGACATTTCTCAGTTTATTTTCCCTGACCTTTCATCAGTGCCAACTTTCTTGATAAGGAGAAGTGTAGAGACTGCAGCTCTTGGAGTAGTGTAGCTCGTTTATGTTTCTCCTAATGACAGGCCTCAATTTTCATTCTCAGTGCTACCATAAAGGTAGATTTTTAATCAATAAGACTCAAAAAAAAAACATGTTAAGTAGGAGCGTATTTTCCTACCTATTCTGTCTTGGTAGTGACCTGATTTGAGGTTCTATGTGAAAGAGAAGAATTAGCTGCTAAAAGAAAGGATGTTGGGATGTGCAGAGAATTTTGAAGATTTGGGTGGGAATTGGGTGTGTATCTCCTGATCTCTTAATTGTGTTCATTGCTATGCTAGCATGAACTATCTATTCTGAGAGTGATTTTAGAAATAAAATGTCTCCATTCATTTGTTTGTGGGAAAGACAAAATAAAAATGAGATAAAATAAAATTGAATTTTCCCCAAGAGCTGTAAATCTGTATGATAGTGTAAGCTTAACGCTGACACTTCAGGGTCTCTTTAGCTTCAGAAGTACATTGCTGGGAGGAAAAAAAAAAAGAAAAGAGAAAAACTTCATTTCTCCTCTCCCCTCTGAATCTGAGAATTATCTCACCTATGCCCATATATCCTCAACTGTCACACTTGTGTTACCATGGAAACCCAGCTCCTTTCTTTGCTTCAGTGAAAGATGTTGGAAAAGGTGGGATGAAGTGGGAAATACACTGAATTCTGGGACTTTCTGACAATAGCAAGAAGCAAGTATGCAAGGAATTTAATGTAAACAAGTTAGTAGAGGGCATTCGTAATATGACCAGTGCTTTTCTTGGCTATAAGACCCTGATTTCTTTTGCTTCCTGTAAAAGCCTACATATCTCTGATTAACCATAAAGGGGAAGGACAAGTCAAATACATTTAGCACCTATGAAATGCTACTGGTAATTACAACGAGAGCAGAAAACATTTTCTTGGCCTCTCAGGCTCCTAATACAGTTGAGAAACAGAAGTATATATGAAGAGTGGAAAGGAAGGGGCAAAATAATTGTGTGTCTCTTTTGAAAATGTGATATGTCTCAGCACTTTAGAAAAGACAAAGATTTAGAATGCAGAAATTGAGTATGTAAACAAATCAATGAAAGAAACCTGTTGATAGAGAAAAGAAATTTTTCTTTTTTTAAAAAATTAATTTATTTTTGGCTGCATTGGGTCTTTGTTGCTGCGTATGGGCTTTCTCTAGTTGTGGCGAGTGGGGGCTACACTTCATTCTGGTGCGTGGGCTTCTCATGATGGTGGCTTCTCTTGTTGCTGAGCATGGGCTCTAGGAGCATGGACTTCAGTAGTTGCAGCACATGGGCTCAGTAGTTGTGGCTCATGGGCCCTAGAGTGCAGGCTCAGTAGTTGTGGCGCATGGGCTTAATTGCTCTGTGGCATGTGGGATCTTCCTGGACCAGGGCTTGAACCCGTGTCCCCTGCATTGGCAGGTGGATTCTTAACCACTGTGCCACTAGGGAACTCCCAAGAACAGAAATTTTTCAATAGGCAATTTTCAGCAGAAAAAAAAAAATCCATGAAGGAAAGGCTTAATGATTAAAATATAGGGGAGGAAAAAAAAAAAAAAGAAAAACCCTGAAGAATCTTAAGAGCTTAAAGGTCCTGAGGAAAATAGCTCTAGTGTAATTTTTTGAATATAGAAGACCAGTCACAATGTTGCTTGCATACCCTGCAGTTTCCCTTTACTTTTGGGGAAAAAAAAAAAAAGGGATGAATCAGGATTGATCATTGATGGTAGCGCTTTCCGTTCTGTACATAGTTCAGAAGTAGGCACATGACTCAGTTCTTGCCATTGGTCTGGGAAGAAGGCTGCTAGGCTGGGGGATTTCTGGGATTCTGACAAGAATGAGTTAATATCCCCACTTTTGACATCATTTGCTTCCTGCTTTGCTCATTGAAATATGAGTATGTGGCCACCACCTTTGGGCTGTGATGCCTTATGGGTGAGTTTGAAAACCAACAAGCTTTGGATGGTTAAGAAGGAAGGGAAGAACCTAGTCCTGGATGACAACATTGAATGTCAAACCTATGTTGGAAATGCCCACCTTTGGACCATGGTTAAGTAAACAGCTAGTGTCCTTTGTTTTATGTTTGTTAGTTTAAGTCTGCTAGGTTTTCTGCATCTTGCAGGCAAATACATCTCAACTGTTACACAGAGTGTTAGGGATTTGAGACAAAATGGTGTTTTAAAAGATCAGCAATCATTTATGAGCACTTTTATTCTACTAATGAACTGCATGGTATTTCCAAGACATTATAATATTTATTGAGCACTTACTATGTTTATTATTCTAGGTCCCGAGGATACAACAATAGACAGATAGCCAAAAGAGCTTGAATTCTAGGAGGAGGTACAGACGAGATGTTATAAACAGAAGAGGCAGGCATTAAGCAACTGATTACACATTTACATTATGTAATAACAGCTATAACTAATGCTAATAAGGAGGAAAAAAATCAGGGATTACAAGGGTGTGTAATAAAATAAAATATAAATAATAGAATATTACAAAATATATAACTAAATAACTGAATAACATCACAGAAACACTTTTCCAAGTACATGGTAATAGTATGTATCATTTATACATGAATTCCTAGAGGTCAAGAGAAACATAATAACCTGGAGTGGGTTTGGTCAGGGAAAGCTGTCTGAGAAAATTAATATGGAGCCATGTTTTGAAGGAAGTGGCCAAAGAATAGACTAGGTGGGGCAGAAGATGAGAGAGCAAAAGAAGAAAGCAGGAATGGGGTAGAGTGAAATAAGGGGAATACAGAATCACTTGATTCCTTAATTCCCTATAGCAACGCCATTCTAGGGACAACTATCAGGGAAAAAATCAGAAGCCAGAAGTCTCAAAGCAAGATTATGAAAAGTATGAAAATAATATAGAAAAAAACAATACAGAAGAAGAAGTAGAAGAGTACAAAGGTACATTTGAACTTAAGGCATTATTCAAAATAATGAATAATTTATAATGTGGGTATCATGAAAAAATTGTCATAAGGGGTAATTATGGACTTGAGGACATCATGAAAGAGGGATTCACACTTTCACAAATAGAAGCAGGAAGAAAAATGAAGAGTAGCAAAAAATGAAAATAAACAGGGAAACAATTTTTGCTTATAGTTATTTTTTTCATGGTAGCTGTTATTGACATGCATTATGTAAAAATGAATGGGATTTGATTGAAAAGAAAAATTTCAACAGACCAGTAATATATAAAGATAGTCTTTTGGTAAATAATGTAACTTAAAATGTTTTTTGTAGAGTGCCTTTTTGTACCTTGCCATAGAAAAATCTTTTCAATAAAGTAGCTGCAAGGAATAATAAATTATAGCTTAGTGATGCATTTTGGACGTAAAGAAACACATAGATGTACCAAATGTAATAGTATAGCAGCAATAAATAACCTGTAATAAAAATCAGAAGTTTGTCAGACATTACGTGGTTTTTGGTCAAATATAATTGTAGTAATTTTTCTAATGCTATTTTCTGTACAGATATAAGAACATTTTAAAATTAAGCCACAGTAGGCATATGAATATCTTGATATTCATAATAATGTAACTAATTTTTTACATTAGTTACATTATTATGAATAATAAAAATGTTTTGCCATTTCCAAATCACTTTCCCACATATCCAAGAAACTTTTTGTTTTTAATAAAAAATTTAAAAATAATTAGGAGCAACTCTACTAATATGTGATATGAAGATGCTGAACTAGCCTTACTGCTCCTTCCTCCTGGATGGCTGGAGTAATATGGAGGGTGAAACACCCTGCAATGAAGAAGACTATGGGAAAACCCAGGAATGAGGGTTTTTTGTCGTTTTGAAATTGTCTGGGACGAGAAGAGGGTAGTGGGGATGTGGGCCTGGGGCAAGAAGCAGCCAGCCACACTGTGGGAGAATAAAACAGGGAAAGAACTGTTGAAAATCTGCTAGTACTTCTCCTTTCCGCTGCCTTGGGAAAATCAGTGCCTGCCCCTGCATGCATTGTGACTCTGAGCTCTGGGCCATGTAGACTCCATAAGGAAATCAGGGCCGCACAGAAGCCCTGTGCTTGTGAGGAGCCATGAAACTCCTTGGCTCCCAACCAACTTAGGGCAGTTGCCCACCAACACCTCCTTCTCTAACTTCCCTGGCAGCTGGCGAATCACAACCTAAGGACTGTTCCTCCTGAGGTTGCTCCTCTCTGGGGAAACAGAAGGTGAATTCTTGATCTAAGAAGTGATTGGCTGTGATTTTCTTGGGTTTAGGGTTCTTCACTGCAGAGCTCATTTACTCTCACCCCTGAGCAACTTGGCGTGTCTCAGACTGGGGTCTAGTAAAATGATGAACCATCCTTGTTTACCTAGGACTGCCCTGGGTTTAGTCTAGCATCCCAGAAAACCCCTAAGTGCCAGTGGGTCATCCTCGACCTATCCTCAACACATTTCCAGAGGAAAATGAATGCATGTGCAAATTAGATTATTTTGAGAAGTACAGTTATTTTAAAAGACACACACACACACAAATAGTAGATTATGGTTTCCATCAGAAGCATAAACATTAGAATGGACCACAATTTATAAATTAGCCTGATAAACATACTAAAAAAAGATAAGGGATAATGTTAGCTGTATGAAAACAAACAAAAAGGAACCAAATGGCCATATTACAAATGAAATATATCGTAGCTGAAATAAAGAACAAGAGAGATAGGATAAGATAGCAGAAGAGACACAGTAAAGAGCACGTGAGAACATTGGAAGACCAGAGTTCATCTCCCAAAAGGAAGAAGGGAAGTGCAGAGAAGTAGAAAAGGGATAATGGAGAGCAGACGTAGAAGTGGCAGTATACAGATAATCCGGAAAAGAAAGAGAAGGAAAAATAAATGGATGACTTTTTAGAGAAATGAAAGTGTTAAATTTCCAATAAATGAATGGATGGATGAATGAACAAATAAAAGACTTCAGATGGAAGGGCCCATGCAGTATCAAAGGAGAATGATATGGAAAACCCACACTAACAGGTTATAGGGAAATTTGGGAGATCCAAGGCAGAAAATTCTAAAAGTTTACAGTATGAAAAATTAATATCAAATTAACATTGAACGTTTCAATAATAGCATAAGAAGCAAGAAGAACAATAACATAAGATTTTCAAAATATTGAAGGGAAAGTACTTAGAAACTGAAGTTTTATATTCAGCCAAAGTGCCATTCAGGTATGAGAATAGGAGACAGATAATCTCAGGTGTAGAAAACCTCAGAAATGTCGCAGCACAGAGATCCACACTGAAAACAGTGCATGAGTTCTTGAGGAAAAGGTGGTAAAAATCTAGATGATATTGCACTAGAAAAGATGATCAAATATTTTAGTAAAATCAGTTGTCTTTAAAAATATCTAAGATGAAAGAAATGTCTAAGAGAAAATACATCCATAAATTTTCAGAATTAAAAGTCTAGATAATATCAGCCTGATGGGGGTACACCAAGAAGTTTGAGAACATGACAAAGGTGTTCTTGTCTTATTAAGGGGGATGTTTTATATATACATATATATATAAATGTAATTATACATATATAATGTGTAATATGTATATGTGTATGTATTCACAGGAAAAAAAAAGGAAGAATAATATTAAAAAGTATTAAAAATAATAGAATTTTTAAATATTGAAAAAATAAGATATTCACAATAGATCCTGAGATATCAATAATTATTAAAAAGCCAAACTCACCAGTTAAAAGGGAAAAAAAGGTCCATTTACATGCGGTTTACAGAAGGTACACCTAAAGGATAAGGACATACAAAAATTGAAGGAAAAGTATGCTAGAAGTCCTATCAGGCAAATTATTAAAACAGGCAAAGGAAAGCCAGTATAGTGATATTAGTATCAGATTTAAACTCATTTTAAGTCAAAAGTATTCTTAGGCATGGGAAGAATTACTATATGATGATAATAGATTCAATACACCAAGAATTTTTACCATTATTTTACTAATAAAATAGCATCAGATTATATAAAGCAAAAACTAATATAACCGTAAGGAAAAGTGGAAAACTCCACTGTCATATTCCCTATAACCTAGCAATTCTAACTCGAGTCATATATCCAAATTAAGTCTTGCGTGTGTTTAACCATAGCCATGTTCAAGAATTTTTAGCAGCTTTGTTCATAATAACAAAAACAAAAAACAAAATAAAATCCTGGAAACAACTTAGATGCCAATCAATTGCAGAGTAAATTGATGTATCATGGTATGTTCACAGTAGAGAATTTTATATGATGGTCAAAACATGAATGATAGTAATATGCAACAATATAGATGACATTGTTCTTTTTTTTTTTTTTTTTTTTTTTTGCTGTACGCGGGCCTCTCACTGCTGTGGCCTCTCCCGTTGCGGAGCACAGGCTCCGGACGCGCAGGCTCAGCGGCCATGGCTCACTGGCCCAGCCACTCCGCGGCATGTGGGATCTTCCCGGACTGGGGCACGAACCCGCGTCCCCTGCATCGGCAGGCGGACTGCCAACCACTGTGCCACCAGGGAAGCCAGACATTGTACTATTTACTAAAAATAAAGTAAACCCCAAAGGTTGCCCATACCATGATGCCCTTTTAACAATGTTAAACGACTAAAATTTTTAAAAATATACTTTTTAGAAATGCAGTTAGACTATGTAAAAAAAGGAAAAAGGGAAATGATGAACACATGCAAAATGATGAATGTATTGAGTAGAGGGAGGCAAGGGGTTGAGATAATGGGGAAAATCTGGTAGTTTTTCCAACATGTAGGGCTTTTATTTTGGGGGGTAAGTTCACAGGTACTTAATTCATTATTTAAAATAACTAAAGAAATAATAAAAGTAGATCATGCATGAGTCAATAATAAGAATGTGTCATGGATCAAAGATTATTAATCCATATTATATGCCAGAGTTAAAAACAAACTGTATATAATGACTCAAATTCTAGAGATTCTAATACTTTAAGGTTGGAGTGTTGGGAGCAGAACAATAAAAGACGTAGAACAATATCCTTGCCTTTAAAGAGGTGAGGTACACTTTTCTCTCTCTCACTGTGATTATTAAACCTGCCACTCCCCAAACTTGGCATTCTCAAAGTGTCTGTTCCAATGTGAATGAAAGTGGAGGGAGTGGGCAAAGGAAGAGGGGCTGGGAGGAGGAGATGATATATAATTTATCCAAATATCTCTAGTAACTTTTCTAAAACCAAAGTATTATATGTCCCGCTCTCTCCAGTGAATTCCTTTCTTATCTTCTCGGAGCTTCTGACTCTGACTCTTGACCTATCTCATGCCATCTTACCTTCTAGCACATACACATTCATTTCATTTCATACTCTTATACTTTGGAATGCAACTTAGAGGAATGCAAAAAAAACCCTGGCCTTTGACTTCATACAGACCTGGTTTCACATGCTGAGCTCCTCCACTTCACAGGGTGGGTTACTCAACCTCTGCGAGACTCAACTTATCTGTAAACTATAAGAATTGTGTTTATTAGTTTGTGTGGCATGTGATGTAGTAATCCCTAGGCATAAAAAAAGTGAAGTTTTTGTCAAATCTATACATGCCTAAATGAGGAACCATATGATTTCCATTCCAAAGTGTCATAATTAGTGATTTCTAGGCAATAGTGTCAGGAGACTTTCCATAATATCACATGTAAAGAGGAACATTAAACAGGGCCCTAAAAATGAGCTTTAGAACTGACATCTTCAGCACCACACTGAAGTGCCAGGGTGAAGAAGTTCCATAAGGCAGTATTCATTCAACAGACCTCTATCAAGTGCAAACTATAAAATAGGCACTGTTCTAAATGCTGGAGATACAGCAGTGAATAAAGTTGATTCAATGTCTTTCTCCCATGGAGTGCAACAGTCCAATGGGGGAAGACAATGAAGAAGTAGAAGAGTCAAAATAACGAGGTAAAATTAATGTTTACAATGTATTTTACTTAACCCAATCTATTTAAAATATTATAATTTAAATATATAATTAAGATAAAAATTATTAATAAGGTGTTTTACTTTTTTTTTCATACAAAGCCTTTGAAATCCAGTGTGTATTTTACACTTACAGCATTCAGACTAGACACATTTCAAATGATCAATAGCCATATGTGGCTAGCGGCTACCATATTGGACAGAACAGTTCCAGGTGATAGACGATGGTTCAGGGGAGCAATGGAGAGATGTGAGACATTGTGTTGTGGGTGATGCTGACAAGCCTAGATGATGGTTTGGATGATGGCGTGATAGAGAGAAGAAATCAAGGAGCACTTTCAGATTCTTGGCCTGAACATACTGGCCTGTGTGGTTGGGTCCGATTTTCAGAATGACTTTGCTTTGGATCCTTCAGATTTTTACTTGGCTGATTCCTTCTCATTTCCAAGGTTTCTTCTCATATGTCACTTCTTTAGAAAGATCTTTCTTAACCACACAACCTAGAGTTATCTCCAACCCTAGAACATGCTTTTAGATTACTGATTGCTTTTTTTTTGCGGTACGCGGGCCTCTCACTGTTGTGGCCTCTCCCGTTGCGGAGCACAGGCTCCGGACGCGCAGGCTCAGCAGCCATGGCTCATGGGCCCAGCTGCTCCGCGGCATGCGGGATCCTCCCGGACCGGGGCACGAACCCGTGTCCCCTGCATCGGCAGGCGGACTCTCAACCACTGCGCCACTAGGGAAGCCCTATTGTTTTCATTTTTGTACGCTCATCATTACTACCTGAAACTGCCATTTTGATTATTTGTTTATTGTCTGTTTACTCCACCAGACTCTAAGCTCTTCTCTCTTGTTCATTGTAATCCTTGGTACCTAGATCAGTGCGTAGTACAAAGCTTAATACATGTCTCTTGAATAACTGAAAGGAATTTAGGTAAACAAATTTTACTTTTTTACCACAAACTTACAAAGATCAAAATAGAATTTAAAAAATTCCAAAAGTCAAAAGAGAGTTAAGAAGATACCTGTGTTATAGAAAAAGCAGATTCTTATGACTTGACTTGCATTATGCTGTTTGGTTTCCAAGATTAGCATTCAAGACCACCTACTGTGTGCAAGGTGCTGTGCTGGGAATTAAAGGTGACTTCTTCCTTGTCATATGTATATATAAACTAGCCATAATGTTAAAGATTAGGCTTTACTTTGAAAAGGGACTTATAAAAATGTAGGTACAGGATTATTTAGGATACATTTCCATGTATGGTCTGTTCTCTGACATCTTTTTTTTTTTTTTCTGATTTATGTTTAGTTTGTGAGTTTCACAGTTCTCGTCACACTTGTGACAGATGTGTGGTTAACCTGATGGCTTTGAGTTAGGACATAATTTTCCAAAATAACTTTCTCCATTTGAAGTAAGGGCAACTGCTAGTTTCTTGCTGGGGGTTACAATATTCTATCTTTTTACACAGTAGGTGAAATATTCTTTTGTCGGAGATTAGTCAGTTCATATAGACATGGATACTGGAGATAGAATTTCCCACTCACCGCTTGTGACCCCGAGTGTAACCCTGAGCAGACTTCTGTCTTAACATCAATAGTACATTATTGCAGTGTCTCCTCTGCTGACTGAGACAGGGACAGTGTTTTGTTCATTTGAATGTTAGTAGCGTTCAGCACATTGCATAAAACATCTCGGGAACTCATACAACATTTGCAAATACCTGTAACTGCACAATTGAACTCTAACTTTACTTCTGAAAGTCCTGTATTTAACATACAGAGAAGATGAAAACAGGGGGAAAAAATAGAGATTTTCTCAATATCAAGGAGAGGGAGATATAAATATTTCTCTAAAGCTCACCTTATCCCCCAAAGAAACTTCCAGCTCAAAAAGAGAAAGTCCACAACAGGCGAGGTAGGCATTGATCTGTGGATTTGAATGTAGAAGTGCCAGGAAGAATTTGAAAAATCACCCCTTGTATCAGCTGACTGCTGCCTGAAATTCTGTGCTTAGGGTTTTGGTCTTTTGATGTAAAAGCTTTTTTTTTTTTTTTTCCAATTATAATGTAAGTGGCAGATACGCAGTTAAATTGCACCATTATCCTATAAACTTTAGGACATTCAGCTATGCTTATCTGGCAGGAAGAGAAAACAGGGAGAAAAAAGTAGAAGAAAATAAGTTAAGTCAGTGCATAAGTCATGGCATGAATGTGTGCCCAGAGTGAGCATGAGGAGGCCACGGGAATCCACTGTATTGATATTTTGCATCATATGCTATTTTTTTTTTAATGAGAAGATTAATCTCTTCACATGGTATGACATGAACAGTGCCAGGCTTAACAATTACTAGATTCTTAAATTTGATTCAAATGCTCTCTTTTTTTCAAGCGGATGTGAGAATTTTCCAAACTTTGGAGCTGTATCTTTCATCTGATTCCATGAATTTCTCTTCTGCTTCTCACTCTATTGTGTTAAACAATGGTTTGGGGCACCTTGGGGAAGACAGATCAGAGCCACAGTGGAAGGTCCATCCAATTGTTCCTCTCAGCAGCCAGCCAGTTATCTTGTCAAGGAGAGTTATTCATCCTGCTTTCCAGGGTTATCGCCTCAAAACTCAACTTCCTGCTTTTACAGAACAATATATCCTCTTTTTATTATTACCCTAATTAATGCTTCTCACACAGCTTCACAAAATATTAGCACTCAGTGAAAATTAACCACATCAACTGGCTGTACTAGTTGAGGAAGAAATATTGCTGCCTCTGTGCAATGGCACTGCTGGCAAAATTGACTCCAGTCTACATTTGAGTGAGAGAATCTCAGGAAGACATTTCAGGGGTATTAAACCTTTTCATTTTCCTTGGCATACTGGGTAGTTGAACAAAGTTAAGCCATCCTATAATGCAGGTTGCTTTGATTCTATTCTGTTGGGGACCGGTCTCTGGCATTTATAGGGTTTTTTTTTTTTAAATAAAAAATTTGACTATTTCTCATACAAACTAATGTTGTTTCCAGTGAAAATATTTATATATGTAAATTATCTAAGAAATATTAATCTGTTGACATACTTAGATTATATGAACAACAATTAGCTCCAGGAATGAAATTAAGTCAGTTCTGCACTACATACTGACAAACTGAAAGGAGCTACAGTGGGCAATTTATGGTGTTGTCAGGTTATGATTATGGTACTCCAAAGAAAGAAGTCCACGTAAAATAATTGCGAAAGGAGACCTAGCAATAGCATGTGTTACTAAGATTTTTATGCTAAAGGCGCAAAGTTTCAAAGGGCTCAGTGCTGTCTGGATATCAGGAAGCCTGGGGATTTTCTATCTGGATCTGTGACTTATGGGCTAGGGGTGGGGCTGAAGCTCAGTAAGACATTTAACCGTGACTTGGTGAGTCACGTGTGTATGGGAGCTGGTCTTTATATAGTAATACTCCTCAAACCCTGGCTCTCCAAAAGTAGAAATAGAGAACACTAAGCCATTCAGGTCATCTACCTATTTCATTTTTCCACTTCACTTGGTTTCAGAAAGCACTGAAGTACATTTCATAAATTCATATAAGATAACCTTAAACAAAAATTAACTATAGTGATACATCTTCTAATTCCAAGAGTCAATGAGATCTTTCCAAGAAACCTTTAACCTTATTTGTCCAAAAAAGTATTTATAGAAACTGTATTTCACATTGGAATATGTCTATGTAATAACTTTCATCATGGCAGTCATACTTTGTCTTGCTTCCCGTGTGAGTGTCTGTGGGCGAGGTGTGCCCAGGTCCCACCCAGGTCTCCCCAACTAAGAATCTGGGGGACAGAGGGGCAGGCATGTGCTTACTGGGAATACTATATATGTTGAACAAAATCCTCTAGATGATTCTGTCATGCCCTCATGGTGAAAATCAATGTAACAATATTAGTTCTGCATTTTTGAAAGGAAAAATCACACTTTTAAGAGGTGATCCTGCAAATTGCTACTGAGGATATCAAATAAGAAGATTACCTACCCCAAATCCAGAGCCTAGTTTAAATTCCACGTCCCCATGTGTCCCTCAAACTAGAATTAATCTCTCTTTCTGTATTCCCCAAACACTCCATACTTTTCTTTTGATACGTACTCTAATTTTTCTTGTATTATATTTATTTTATCTCCATCTGTCCTCTCAGCTAGTATGTGGACTCATGCATGTTTGCAGCAGGGGAGATAAAGGTGGAGAAGCTATAATTTTTTTCCTTATCTTTCTAATCTTTATATTGCTTTGGCTGGTCAATAGTATATATTCAATAAATGTGATTGGATTGGATTAAATATGAAATATTAAGTGGTATTAAAATTATGATCAAGTTCAAAATTATTGAATTGTTATATTATCCTCTCTATTAAAAGGTGTCATAGCACTTAAGATCAATGGTGTTTTAAAATTTTGAACTTAAACTCTGAACCAGCTAAAATCATAACAGGAGGGATTTTTAAACAATATAATTCTTCAAAAAGCAGTAAAATAGGCTTAATTCACAAGACTCATCATAACTGAGTCACATCCTTTAGGTAATCATTTGCTAATTTTCTAACCAAATCCTAGTACTGAAACACAGACAAACTCTGGATCTGACAGAGTAGTGGAAAATACAGAAAAGCTCCCATTTTTTATCTCATTGCATGTAAAGTCATTCTTAAAAGGAATCACATCAAATTCTGTTTTAATTAAAAGTAGCCAATAAGAAAATTCTAATTAGGTAAAAAAATAAACAAGCAATTATAAAACAAATCAGCAAGGCAAATGAGTTTTAAAGATGTGAGTCATCAAGGTTAAAATAATATTAGAACAATTTATAAAAACTTGAACATCCTTTGATATAGTTTTGTCTGTGTCCCTTAAAATTTCAGGATCTTTTATTGTTGTTTAGAGATCAAGGACGTCTGAATAGTAGGAGTTGGACAAGCTGCCTAAGGAAATATTTATTATGATTTTAATTCCTTTATTAAAGACCCCCTCTTTCCTTCCAGCCTGAGGTCTGGCGTAGACAGGATACGAAAGCTTAGCGGTGGTGGTGGGCACAGAAACTCCACAGGGACTCAGACTAGAATAGCCAGATGGAGAGTTCCCTGGCAGTCCATGGTTGGGACTCCACGCTTTCACTGCCGAGGGCGAGGGTTCAGTCCCTGGTCGGGGAAGTAAGATCCCCCCAGAATAGAATAGCCAGATGACAGCAGACAGGGTAGAGAAAAATGAATGCCAGTTTCCTCTTGTGAGTGCACAGTGGGTGCCTTGGTTGGGGCCCTTGGCCCCATAACTCTCATGAATTACACAATCTGATCTTCTGCACAGAAGTTTTCAGAGGCACAGTTGAGTGTGCTAAAATGGCATCCCAGGATGTTTCTGTGCACCCACAAGCCCAGCTTATTTCCAGATGTATTTGGGAAAAATCAAAAACGGGCTTCCTTGGTACTAGAGAGATATAGTAAAAATGCAAATGACCATTTTGTATCCATTTATATATTTCTTTGGGAATATTCCCTCAAGTCAGGCTCCTGAGGACCCATGTTTACAGCGTATGAGTTCTCTGCTCGTAGCTCGTGGGCACACCATGTCTAGCTCAGAGGCAGTCAGATTTGTTTCCTCCCGGGACTTTAGAATTGGAGTCTGCAGCTGAGCACTTGAACTAAGAAGTGATGGAAAGCTACACTAAGGAGGCCTTTTTTGGGGGCTGTATATACAAATAAATCAGAGAATGCCAGTCTGCAGAGAAAAGCCAAAGAATGAAGCAGATTCATAAAAAGAGGTAGAAAAAAAGCAGTGATGACCTGCTTAGTTCCAGAGGTGACAGCTCACTCAGTTTCTGAGAGGTGTCCTGCTTATGAGGAAATCCAGTTGCATTTCCTGCCATTGCCATGTGAGATGCCTCTCCCACTCCAACGTTATACTAAATTTTCCTTTTCCTTAAGTTAATATCAGTGGGTTTCTATTGCTTATAACCCGAAGACTCCTGACAAAGACAAGATTATTCCATTAGGATGTGTTCCCTTAAGCCTCAATTAGGTTTACATTGGAAATGAACAGTATTCTGCTGTCAATTTGTCAGCATTAATTATACGTTATGGCCCAAGCACTGTTCAGAGCCTAATTGCATATAGCTTGTGACAGCGACTCTTGGAGCTGCTGCATGTTGGTTAGTTAGAAGTTCCAGCTATATTCCCTGGAGAATATAGCGTGTCCTTTCTGTAATGGAAATATTGTCTCTCATGCATGTCATTTTTTGCATTAATAACAAAATGCAACACAAAAGCTCCAGGCAATAGCCAGGTCATGCAACTTGAGGCCTGGGATGCAGCTTATCTCACAGACCCAGGCATAGAGGCGGGGTGCCAGCTCTCCAAACATGGATAGGCGATGCAGATTTGAGTATTTCCTGCAGCTATTCATATAGAGGAGGTGTTTTGCTTCAACTTACCATTTGTTCATGTACTTGTCTTCTGGAGAAACTAAAAAATAATATGAAATTATCTAGTTCCGCTGTAAGATAGCATCTGGCTTACCCAGAAAACAGTTGTAGTTTCTCTTGTGAATACAGGGAATTCCTCATTGTCCAACCTGAGGTGAAGGGCATGTAGGGTTATAGCCTAAGTCATATTTGTAAACTTACCATCATCTCTAAAATAGCTTCATATTTAACTTTTAAATCAATTTGTAGGTGAAACTCTCAGACTATACCATTCATCATCTAAATTTGAATACTTTTGAGAGTAAAATGGGATGCTGTTAATAATAAAGCTAGGACACCAAGCATAAATTGGGGCTGCCACAGGCAAACTGTATGATACAGTCACCCTACACTTGGCCTTCGTATTCAAGTTTCTGAGTGACTTAATTTTAACATAGTCATGTTGGTAGCAATGATAAAAATCATCTAGCTAACATTATTACATTAGACATAGTGCTGTTTGTTTTATTTATCTTTATTTTCACAGTGGTATGTTTGTTTTTGTTTTGTTTTGTTTTGTGGCATGGGTTTTGAACACATCGAATTTTAGCTGCCATTTTGGAGACTTGCCCGCACTCCCACCACTGGTCACTATCTGTATAAACGGAGGCATCTCTGGGGCATCCGTCGCTTCACCTTTAAGATTAAGTGGATTATATTCCAGAAACCTAAAGTTCCTTTCAGCTCTTAACAGTCTATAATACACTTTTTTTCTTTGTTTTTAAATTTTTGGCCGCACCATGCAACTTGTGGAATCTTAGTTCCCCGACCAGGGATCGAACCTGGGCCCTCGGCAGTGAAATCGCGGAGCCCTGACCACTGGACTGCCAGGGAATTCACACTTAACAGTCTATAATCAGTGATATATACATCTAAGAATTCTACTTTTTTTGGAGACATTTTGATTATTTTGATTTAGGTCACTCCTTAAAACAAAATAGAAACTATGTATGTCCATGGATAATATTATAAATATGTTTTATACACATATAGTTAATATGAAAGTAATTTTTTTTTTTTTTTGGCTGCATCGGGTCCTAGTTGTGGGATCTCTGTTGAGGCATGTGGGATCTTCCGTTGCAGCGTGTGGGCTCTTCGTTGCGGCGTGCCAGCTCCAGGGTGCATGGGCTCTGTAGTTGGGGCCCCCGGGCTTAGTTGCCCTGAGGCATGTGGGATCTGAGTTCCCCGACCAGGAATCAACCCCGTGGCCCCTGCATTGGAAGGTGGATTCTTTACCACTGGAGCACCAGGGAAGTCCCTGAAAGTAATCTTAATGATGCATTTATGAAGTTGCACTGACAGCATGGTGTAGCATCAAGCCCCTGGACTAGAATCTAACCACTTATTTCCTCTGTGAAAGGTACTTAGCCATCTGGATCCTGAATACCTTCAACTATAAAATGGGAAGAAGAATAGCTACTTTTTAGTGATACTATGAGGATCAAATGATGTGTAGTACGTTAAAGTATCCTCTGTATACCAGGTAAATAGATGTATACAATCTGTAAATGCAGTCCTTGTTCCTATTAGAATGTTAGTGTTATTATTGAATATCTGTATCATTAATGTGGACTGCTAATGGACCTTTCTACTCTCAATATTGGCTTTTACTGTTAGAGGCATATTTACATTAGGTAAAAGTACATCCATAATTATATACTTTATTAGAGTCAAACATTCCTGGGCCAAAATACCTTCTCTCACCTTCTGAATATATGACCTTGGAAAGGTTACTTAGGCTCACAGAGTCTCTATATTCTATCTGCAAATGATGACTGAGTAATGTATATAAGTCACATGGCACAAGGCCTAGTTTATGTGAACTATCATTACTATTATTATAGTTAAGATAGTATTGGAGAATAGAAGTCAAGGTCTCCATTTAAGGTGGGGAACAGAGATGTTTCCATAAGAGGAACTTTATATAGTGCGTGTAGACTACGGAAGTGTTTAAAAGTGAAGAATGGCAGTTGAGACAACAAACCCACAGACACTTCGTCAGCACTGTTGTTCCCACTAGGCAGATCTCATTCATGGTCATCGTTGAGCCATCTATCATGGACTGGCCACAATGCTGTGACTCCTAAGAATTCAGATTTACAGTAGGGTTGCAGATATGTTTTCCTATACAGGGCTTCTGCCAGTGAAATCAAAGGCTTGGATTGATGAACTCTGCAAACAGTGTTAAGTTGCTCTTAATCATTTTATTGATGAGGCAGAACAGTCTGATGAGTAATAAACCAATTTTGCCTGAGCCCTACCTGCTCCTCTTGTAAACACTATTTGGAGGAACCCACTCCTATAATTTGTTGATAAGAAATCAAGTATGGAGTGTTGACGATCGCATTTAGAGAATTATATCTGTGATATTAATGAGGACAGGCAACATGGATGATGATGATGATTTACCTAATATGCATCAGAAACAGACTTGACAACTTGATTTTACCCTCATTGTCTCAATTAATTCTAATTAAATAAATGCATGACTTAGACAAGGGTCAAAAGTTATCATTGCTTAGTAAAGATTCTGAATTTTCTGGTGCCAAGAAACATTTGCCTCAGGTTATTTTCAGCTGAGTCTAAAGCTTGCTGTACAATTATTTTTGAGGAGAAGGATCTAGATTTAGGAGATTTTTGGCCAACTTCTGGTTCTCGATTTATGGATTTGGCCGTTTCTTAAGGTCCTTGGGTCTATCCCAGCTCTCCTCCTGCCTGAGGTGGAAACTATGGGAACCACGTGGATGTGAAAACCCCAACCTGCCTTCATTCCCCAGGACCTGGAGCTCTGTCAGGATCTGATTGCCCTGTGGACAGCCCAAACCTCAATTCCTACTCTCCACTCTGGGTTTCAATTTCTTTTCTGTTCCTGTATACAGTGATTTCCAATTCCATCTTCCAATTTTAGCTTTGGTGTAATTATATTTGATATATTTTATCCAACATTTATAAGTGTTTGGAATAAGACCAAGGACCCATCTGCTTAGTTTCCAGATTTTGGTATAAAGAGGATTTGACTTCTCCTGATTTTCAGATCTCCCAGAATGCCATGTCTAATGTTTGTCATGAACAGAATTGGCGTGAGGAAACTAGAGCCAGGATCTAAAATCTCAGAGTCCATCACAGTATGGCAGGTTATTTGAGAAAACAAAAGAAAACAGTCTCCTAAAATATCTAATATCTGGAATAAAAGGCACAAACCTTAAACTCTGATGGCAGTGAGACTGCAAATTTTAAACTTTGAGGAGTAACTGGGATTATTTGTTTTACCAGGAATAAGCACAATAGGTCAGGTAGTATTTGAGGAAAGTTCAAGGCGAAACTTGTAGAGTGTTGACTTTTGAGTAGGACTGTGGTCACCCCAAGAAGTCATACCGACATCAGCGCAACCTTCCTGGACCCTGGAGCACAGTCAAGGTGGAGATGTATGTTTCCCCTTGCCATGTCAGGTTTCCTATCAGTAAGTCACACTGTTCTTAACTTCTTAGGTTCTACAGACTTTAAGCAAGCTTTTTATCTGATTACCTTAATTATAGTGCTTGGTACCTTAATTGTGTCTTCCAACAAAACATAAATTGGTGTAAAAGCATTTTGTGTCCTTAAACACAAACACTCACATTCGTACAGGGTTTTCCCATTCCCGTTTTCCTGCAGGTTCCGGTTGGCTGGTTCTCTGAGGCTTGGTGACAGTGCTGGGCAGTCTGAGTAGGGCTGTGCTCTGGCAGGGACTGATGGGGTCCTGGAGCAGCAAGATGCACACAGAGTAGCAATATTCTTTTCTTTCTGGTGTTCAAAAAGCGTCAGATTGCATTGTGAATAAACACGTATTGGAAGGTTATTAAAGGAGGTGAGCACCGCTTTGCCCCAACCACGTAAGTTCACAGGCTCCCTAGAGGAAAGCTGGCTGAAGATTGTTTCCGGATGCTGAGACTTCCGGCTTCATAGTCAGGCCTTTCTCTGTCCTGCTGCCTCTAACAGCACTGAGAGAAGGGACTAGGGTAGACCAAGGTGAGATTTTCATACACTTCCACTGTCCCCTACCCACTAGTTCTCAGCACTACCTTATCAAAAAGGCAAGTTAGGAGACAACCCAAGTGTTCATTGACAGATGAATGGTTAAACAGAATACGGTAAATCCATGCAACGGAATATAACTCAGCCACGAAAAAGAATAAATTGTGACACATGCTAAAAAAGGGATGAACCTTAAAACATTATGTTACGTGAAATAAGCCAGACACAAAAGGACAAATATTGTACAGTTTCACTAACATGAAATACCTAGAGTAGGCAAATACATAGACATGGAAAGTAGACTAGAGGTTACCAGGGTTTAGGGGAAGAAGAGAATAAGGAGTTGTTGTTCAGCGGGTACAGAGGTTCTGTTTGGAGTATGAAAAACTTTTGGAGATGGCTGGTGGTGATAATCTGTACACATAAAAATGGTTAACACAGGGGCTTCCCTGGTGGCACAGTGGTTGAGAGTCCGCCTGCCGATGCAGAGGACACGGGTTCGTGCCCCGGTCCGGAAAGATCCCACATGCCGCGGAGCGGCTAGGCCCGTGAGCCATGGCCGCTGAGCCTGCGCGTCCGGAGCCTGTGCTCCACAACGGGAGAGGCACGACAGTGAGAGGCCCGCGTACCGCAAAAAAAAAAAAAAAAAAAAAGGTTAACACAGCAAATGTTATATACATTTTAACACATATACAGACAGAGGTAAGTTAAGGGGACCATCACTTCGGGAAAGATGTAGAAGGCATATTTTTCTCTATTTCTCTAAGTACAGCTGTATGTAGTTATATAAGCTGTAAGGACAAGATATATAAACCATAAGCCTCTGAATGGTAGAGAGAAAAAGGCAACCTCCTAGGGGTCTTGAGATCCAAGGAATGATACTGTTGTGAGTTCTGTGGGTTTTCTTTTTGCCTCATGTATCCCAGACTGGGTGCGGGAGAACTCAGCAGCTTGGGAACACCAACAGTTGCTGCCAAAAAAAAAAAAAAAAAAAATCCCAAAGAAAAGCCAACTTGTCATTGAAGATGCTAGTGCCAAATTTAACGTGGGGGTAGGGTGGGGTTGGAGCTGACAAAGGGGTGACTCTGCGCCTGCACCTAAAGATACCGTACGCTTACACATATAGATGGAATCTAAAGCAAAGGTCATGAAGAACCTAGGGGCAGGATGGGGATAAAGACGCAGACGTACTAGAGAATGGGCTTGGGGACACGGGGAGGGGGAAGGGTAAGCTGGGACGAAGTGAGAGAGTGGCATGGACGTATATACACTACCAAATGCAAAATAGATAGCTAGTGGGAAGCAGCCACGTAGCACAGGGAGATCAGCTCCGTGCTTTGTGACCACCTAGAGGGGTGGCATAGGGAGGGTGGGAGGGAGACGCAAGAGGGAGGGGATATGGGGATGTATGTATACGTATAGCTGATTCACCTTGCTATAAAGCAGAAACTAACACACCATTGTAAAGCAATTATACTCCAATAAAGATGTTAAAATAATAATAATAATAAAAGAATAGCGCCTGGGATTGTTATGGCTACAAAACCTGCTGGAAGTTTGTCAAAGACAACATCAACTCCCCTAAACTCCTCCCTCACTGAGACGGTACAAAGCCTCTGCTTTAATCTGAATGTATTCAAAATGTTACCTCTTCACTCACTTCTAATTTTCCCAGAAAATTTTCAAAGGCTGGTTTGTTACCATATGCAGTGAGGGACTCCTTGATTACTGCAGCTCAATTCAATGCCTGTAGAGACCTAGCAACCCATGTAATTATATCCAAAGTAAAAACGGTTACTGGGGAGAATTTATACCCAGAACTATCAGTAGGCCAGTACTTTTAAACAAAGCCTCAGGAATTTCTAAAATTCAAACTATCATCCTTGATGAAGTTTTGCCAACTTTGGATCCTGTGAGAACAAAGTTCAACACAAAAGGGGACTCCAGATCCCACCTCTGCTTCTCTGTGAACAGTAGGGTACAGAGTGAGCTCAAGTTGAACCTCATTTGTCTCCCTCATTGTCTTTGTTGCACTGGACAGATCACTGAACTCTGTGCTTTCGTTTTCTCATCTGTAAAATGGGAATGTTAATAATAATAAAGATTCTTTTAAGGAGTAAAAGTCAAGTTAGTTGCTTACAGCTCCCATTATAAAAAAAAAAAACCTTGTAAACTCTTAGAAAGCAGGAACTGTCTTCATCTTTAGAATATTCCAGAAAAACCTGCTCTGCTGCCTTGTAGACACTCAAGGAAGACTTCACGGACCAAAGCAGTGTTCTGTATGAACACTTAAGCACCAGCACTAAGTACTCTCTGAGCTCTTGAGTACCTGGAACTCCTCATCTTCTCATCCCTGGGAGCTGGAGGTCCACACTGCCTAGTCACAGGTCCTATTTTTGACAGCAGTCTAGCCACTCTCTCATCCCAGGCTGGAATATCCCAGTGGCGGGGCCAGTGGGCACAGTTCTTCATTAAAGGCTCTGAAAAGCAATTACATCATTCCTTATTTTTATATCTCCCTGGGAGGATATGAGGATTATCTTGGCTTCCTCAAATCTAATTAAACCATGAAACCACCTTATAGAATGGACTGTTTATCCTTACCTTGCAAATTATGAAACCTTAGGGGTTAAGTGATTATGTTAAGCTTACTAATTTAAGCATGGGGAAGTATAAACAGAATTCAACACTTACTCCACGTTTTATCCACTGGGTTCTACTCTCCTGGCGCTGAAGAAGAAGAATCTAGCGCTCACATCCTTTATGCTTGTTTTTTCCTTCCCGTAGTTATCTGAGGGACTTTAATTCCCTAAATCACAAGGTGGTAGGTAGAATTTAGAGTAGTGTAAGAAACCTGTAAGCTAAGAGATCACTTTTTGAGGGGGGGTCTAGATATTTAATTAAGGAAGTCTCTAGATAAGGACAGATAACAGAATTTCCTTAATCTATACACCAGTTTCAATTAGGCAGTGGTTAGTTAAAATGCATTTATAGGACAACCTAAGTCAAGAGTTAATGAAATTTGTCATTTATTTTGCCTGCTATAACAGGAGAACCATACAACTTCATTCTTGGGTATCTTCTCTTGGTTATTTACATGAATTATTTATCTTATGTCTGGAAATTTAATACATGTCATAGTGCTGCAAATTACACAATCCATCTCAGGTTTTGTAGTTTGCTGTCTAAATGGGTAATCAGTCTGAGCTATTAGTTTTATTTATTCAACCCGGTTCAGGAAGTAGAAATTTGACCCCATTTTACACTGTGCTGAAAACATAGATATGGTTAGTCCAAGATGTTAGATGTGGTGAAGGTAAAAAGAAAACCAGTTGAAGTGAAAGGTGAATTGATAAATGCTGTGCTGATTCTGCATGGCAGGATCGTGGGAGGAGATTAATCTACTGCCTCTGCTAAGGCAGAGACCAGAACACACTGGCTAGTAGGTAAAGCACTGAACTAAAATACGGCTTCATTCGTCATTCTGAATCAGTGAAACAAACTTTGGCAATTTTAAGAAACGAACTCTCAGAGGTACAAAACCAATCCGCTTCCTCTTATCTGATAATTAAAAAAAATAATGTTGGTTTCTATCCCAGGATCCTTGAACAAAGTGTATGGAATGTTATACTAGCTTAGTTACTACATCCAGTGACAGACTGCCATGAAAAACAGATAGTGAAATCCTTTCTGAGTTGGTTTCTGTATGACTGCCTTTCATTTGAAGGGAAAAATGCAGAATAAAGGATGGGAAGGTTTAGACCCCGTGACTATGCATCCGAGCTCAGGGAGGAAGAGGAAGGAGAATGGGTCACACACACAAGAAAACAATTTAAAAACTTCAGGACACACTCAGGTATTCACATCTCCCCGCAGCCCCGCACCCCTGCCACTGCCTCATATGAGGACATGCTTTTTACTCAACTTTTGAAAACAGTCTGCAATGTTAAGCTTTCCAAACTGCTAAATAATTAACTTTTATTAAACAGAACATTATGTAGAATCCCATGAACTTGACCACTAGGTAGTATTGCAGACAGAGAGAGGATGGAGGACCACGTTAGCTTCAAGGCTGTTTTTTTTTTTTTTTTTTTTTTTTTTTTGGGCCCAGCCACTCCGGGGCATGTGGGATCCTCCCGGACCGGGGCACAAACCCGTGTCCCCTGCATCAGGAGGCGGACTCTCAACCACTGTGCCACCAGGGAAGCCCTTAAGGCTGTTTTTATCTCAGTGTTCATAAATGTCCTTTGTCAGGCAACAAGGCCTTTGTGTGCACTGCTTCACTCTGCCTAGAACATTCTCTTTCCTCGTCCTCCCTGCGCTCTTCCTAGTTAACTCATACTCAACCTTCAAATTTCAGTGTACAATCCTTTTCTAGGGAAACTCTGTAATTCTCCAGACTATCTCAGATTCCTTTGTCTCATACACTTTTCACAAGACCTTCTTTCACAGCAGTAAAATTTATATTTATCATGAAATTATTTTATTGATATCTGTCTCCTCTAAGGGAAAGTAAGCTCTATGAGGTCAGGGGCCATGCTTGCTATTTCTCATCATTTTGCCTCTAGGTTTTAGCACAGTGCTTAGAGCATAGCAAGAACTTGATTAATGTTTTGAATAAATGACCGAAAAGCAAGAGCAATTTTGCTTTTGGATTAAGTAAGAAAAGGAACTCAAAACACAACTTCTGTGCCTTTCAAAACCACTATGGGTTTTGAAGTTCTTGTGACCAGTATGAAGGGACAAGTTCTCCATAGAACGCTGGCTCAGGGGTGACTGTGAACTTCACAATAAAAGTGTCTGGCTAATTTGGAAATAACTATGAAAGATGTTTGGATGGTTGATTCATTATCATGTGACAAATAAATAACTGGCTTTAAAATTAACAATGATTTTTTTTATCATTTGATTGGAAGAAGTAAAGAAGAGAAAATTGAGATGGACCTACTGGGCATCTTGGCTAATTATAGTCACATCATTCCTGCTTTTTTCCACCACTGTAACATCTGCTGACCTTCCGTGACATATTGTATTGCTCTAGTACAACAAGAGAAATCAGCAAGTCTACCATCTTAGGGAGATTAGAAAATAGGACTTCCTTTTGTTCCATGACCCCAACCCCCCCTTGTGGCCTTTAGTTCCTCTTTCCTTTGTCAGGGAAGGTATTACCTTTGGGTTTCCTCTTCAAAACTGCGAAGGAAATTCAAGATTTAGTTCGTTTTCAGCTTGCTGTTTGGCTTAGTGACAAAACTCAGCTATTGTTTTATTTATTTTTTTATTATTTTTTTTCAGCTATTGTTTTAAAGATCAATATAAAGTTGAGAGTAAAAATTGAGATCTGAGTGAGAAGCTCTTTGTGTTTCCTTTTCATCTCATCTTCAGTTAATTTAATACATGTTTGTTGCAAAGCTATGATACAGAATGCACTATGATTTGTGTTAGCTGACTAAAAAAAAAGATTCACAGTCCAATGGGAGAAGCAGAGTTGTAGCTAGCAATATAAGACAGATAGTGATAAGTATTAGAATAAGAGTACAAAGAAAGTTCTATGGGAATATAAGGGAGGACAGATTAATTTCAATTTAGGGATTTTTGGAAGACTTTGTGAAGAATTTGGACCTTGAAGATGGACACAAGGGGAACCTAGACAAGAAGGTAGGAGAGCACAGGGAATGCTTTAGAAATATATGATAATACTGTGGGGCTAGAGTTCCCAATGTTTGGTGATATAATGAGTAGTAAGATTGTAAATGCAGAGTGAATCTATAGAGTAGGCTTTGAATGTTATGCAAGACAGTTGCAACTTTATAGATAGTGTCTGTTCTGGAAAGGTTACCTTTATCAGAGTTTTAGTAAGTTTTAGTTTAGAATGGTTTAAGATAGCTGGAATTCTGTTCTGATGAGGTAGTGAGAAATAAGGAGGCAGGTCAGCCCAATTTCTTTTGTCTTGTGTTAGTCTCTAGGGGATTTTGGCTCTAATTTATCTGAGATGGGTACATGGGCTTTGTTGGTGGGAAGGGGGCATGGGTAAATGATACTCAGGTTGCATCCAAATGTATTATCTGCAAAAGAGGCTGGCTGCCCTGTGTCCTGGTTGGTAATGACTCTGGATCCTCCAGCCTCAAGGAGGGCGATGGAGGAGGAACAATGCCTCTTTCCACTGTCTTGCTGGCCTGCATGGCTTCTTTTTCAAGACTCAAAGCATGACTCAGCGTCGCCCATTGATTTTGAAGTTCATTTCAGCTTTGTAGATTTTGTTATTGGCATTTCCTCCCATAGTCTGACAATAGGATGTGTGACAGTTTTTGTTTTCATTTCATTTTTTTCCCGCCAGTGTCCTATATATATTAAAGTTGAGAAAGGCTGAAGTCTTAGGCTGCTATCCAGAAGTCATGTCAGACTGGAAATGAGCACATGATATTTTGAAGTTCCTTTTGGTGATTTCATGGTTCAACAATAAGAGAAATAATAAGAAAATCTTGATATATTTCTTGTCTGTGATTATTTTCAAAAATCTGACAAGACCAAAGTGGAGTTGGAAGATCATGTGGGCCACTATTGTAGTATCCGGGGGGGAGGGATCAGGGAGCGAACTCAGGTCATTGTAGTAGAAATGGAGAAGAGAGGATGGACATGAGATTTGTCAAAGGGGTAGAATATGTAGAGGTTATTGTTGATTGGATGTAAGAGCTGAGAAAAAGGGCAAATTTGCAATATTACCCAGGTTTCTGGCTTCAGTGACTGAGCAGATAGGTGAAAGTGCCACTCAAAAGAATGGGGAATGTGAGAGAAAATAAAGACTTTTATGAGACCAGTCATGAGCTCATTGTGGATATGCTGAGGTTGACATGCCTGTGAAGTTTTTCAGTACGTATACAAGCAGTGGGAGGAAAACACATGGGATTAGAGCTTAGAAGATATATCTGGCCTAGATTTGATGGTCAGTAGTCTATTACAGTTTATACCAAGGAACTGAATGAATTTCCCAAGGGTTATGGAAATAAGAAAGCCAAGGGCAGAAGCTTTAAGACCATAGAAGGAAAGACCAGGACAGCTCCCGTTTAGGAAAATTTAAAATGTTGAAAAGGCTAAAAGAAGGAACAGGGTTCCTACCTCAAGAACTGGACATTTCTGGGGAGAAAGAGCATCCAGATTTGAAAAAAGAAACATGCAGACATTTTAAGCAATGAAAGATATTGTCATTAAAATAAAAATCAACAGATAGATTAAAGAATAGACTAGATGCAGATGAAGAGAAAATTAGTGAATTGTCAAATATGCCTGATGAAACCACACAGAATGCAGAACTGAGAAATAAAGAGATGGGAAATACAGAAAAAGAAATGAAGAGACATAGAAAACGAAATGAGAAACTTCAAGAAAATGAAATGAGAAGCTTCAATTAAGAGCTAATAGAAGTTCTGGAAGGAGGAGTTTAAGAGCATTATGGAGAAGCACTATTAAGAAGAATTATTAAAGGTGTTTTAAAGTTAAACAAAAAAGAAGCCTGAGTTTGAAAAGGCACACAAGCTCAGTTAAGATCAATGCAACAAATCTGCATCTAGAAACATTATATTAAAATTACAGGATATCAAAGGTAAAGAGGAAAAAATATAAAGCTACAAGAGGCAAGACAGATTATGTGTAAAGGAACAAATCAAATCGACAGTTGTAGGATCACTGTGATCATAGATAACAGAAGACAATGAGATATTTTCAAAATGCTTGGGGCAATTACATTGTATAACCACTTAAATGTCATTCAAGAAAAGGCACATATTTTTATTCATTTCTAAGGAACATTACCACCTACCAACTCTTCTAGCAGGAACTTCTAAGGGATGATACACTTTAACTGAAAAGAGCTGAACCCAGAAGGAAGGAGTAGGAAACTCACATGCAGAAAATTGACCTATGTCTGAGTTGGCATTGCAGACCAATGGGTAAAATATACTTGACTCAATAAATGGGGCTGAGGCATTCCATTCTCCTCAAGGGAAAAACAAAATAAAATTGGGTCCCTGCTTCACTCTGTATACAAAAATCAGTTCTCAGTGGAGTAATTTGAAAGGCAAAATTATTATAGAGAAAATATAGGAAAATATCTTTATGGCCTCAGGGTAAGGAAAAATGATTAAACCACAGAGAAAAGGCGTTAATAAATTTGACTATGTTAAAAATTAAAAACAAATCTGCCCCCACCCCAGTAAGATTGGTATGTAGAACAATTTTCAGAAAATTCAAGTGGCTAGAAACTTATAAGAAAGAGGCTTAACTGTACTAGTAATTGGAGAAATGCAGATTAAATCCCAGTGGGATTAGCAGACTGTCAAAAAATGTAAATTGACAATATTAAAAGTTGTAGAAAAAAAAAAAGTTGTAGAAGATTTGGCATATAGAAATGTAGACAACTAATGTCCATTTGCAGTAATAAATGAATATTGACAGTATTCACTAAATCAGGACAAAAATTGTGGTGTATTTATACAGTGGAACATCATATAGGAGTGAAAATGAGTGAACATAAACTGTGTATGTGCACAGATAATTCTCACACATAACGCTGAATGAATAAAGCAAGTTGCAGAAGAATACATGCTCTATGGCACCGTTTACACAAAGCTAAAAAACTCAAAACAATATTGCATGTGGTTAAGGAGACACACATGATAAAATTATGGAGATGCATGGGAATGGTATAGTTCAAATTCAGGAGGGAGAGTTATGTGATCTAGAAGGGTTCACAGGGGTTTCACCTGTGTTGTAAATACGTTATTCATCAGGTTGTGAGGTAGGTACCTGGTCATTTGTTGTTTTGTTCTGTTTGGCTTTTTATGCCTTAAATTTTGCATAATGCTTTTCTAAAATGAAGAGTAAATCAGAGATGAGGAATTGGAGATGGCAAGTGAAGACCATTCTTTCTACTTTTTTTTTTTTTTTTTACTGGGAAGGAAAGAAGAAAAGAGATTGTATTCTATTTCTTGACACCAAGTGATTTGGAAGAATTCAAAAGTTTATTCTATTTTGTAGATAAACTGACATGTGAAACTGCAGAATTCTGAGCTCAAATTCAATATATTCAAATTTGTGAGGTAATTTTTATTATTTGGACCACACCATGGTCTAATCATGCACAACTTGGAATTATGTTGAATTAAATCATTAGATAGCAAAAAGCTCAAAATGATTTTTTCTTTGTATTATTTCTTATTCTCTAATTAATGTAACTTTTTGAGAACCAATAGTATACACATAGAAAAATGATCAAAATTGAAAATACTAAATCATTAAAAATATGTATAAAGATCATTCTTTCAAAGAAGCTGAAATTTGATATGAAGTTCTCTTAAAACCTGTGCTCTAAGTGTAGATGGTTTGTGGTCAAATTTCTTTGTTTATGGTTTCAATTCCAGACACTAAACTAGGTATCTTTACATATTTTGTTTCATTTATTCATCGTAAAACTTTCAAAAATGAAAGAACTCACCAACAACATCCATATCTCTTTAATGAGATGGGACAGGTATTTTTAAACATGTGTTAAAAATTATGTGCTTTAGTTGTCTCCTCTTTAGAACTAAATCAGACATTTTCTGAGTAGGGTACAGCATGTTCAGTACTAAAGGAAAACCCCTGCTTGGAACAAAGGTGTTACTGAATAGCTCTGCCAGAGACCTTTATTTCAAAGGCAGAATTTTGTTTCACAGGAAATGTGAATATGACATGTGAATATTACTAGTAATTAGCTTTTAAAATAGCAGGAACTTCATTTTCTTCATTTATGCTTGGAAGCTAGACGTGGAATTTGTGGGGTATTTTTGTGGCTTGTGTGAAATTGTTAGAAACATGCCATATTGTAGCTAAGAAACATACCAAACTTGGTCTTCACCTGAGACAGCCCCTGCAGCATGGTCTTGAGGAGGCAGTAAACCTGGAAGATGAGCAACCGCTGTTCTCAGCAGGTGCTGTCCCAGTCTGGGCCCCCAGCCCCACCCCCTTACACATTCATTCTTGTCTCCAGTGGAAAATTTAAAAGAATTAGTAATCATAATAGCATTCACTAACTGTTCAATCTTGCTGTCCCCATTTAGAGATGGTAAAACTGAGGCACAGAGAGGTTAAGGGTCTTAACAAAGGCTACAGTGATTGAGTGGCCAGAGTCAAGCTTTAAACTGAGGCAGTCTGATTTCAAAGCTACTCACTTAACTGCCATGCTACATGTCTTACTGTATTTGAAGACATTAAACTTGGCCATTAATGTGAGTTACTATCTCACACTAGGAAGATTCTATCATAGTTTCTGTTATCGCCCCTGGTAGCTGTTATCACTGGTAAGTTGGGGCTTAGATCTTTACCCTCAAGCGCTGTGCTGATGCACATATTCTGCTAGGTAATACCAAATAGTTTTCTAAAATGATGATACCAATTTAAGTTCTCAACACTGCATGAGAGTACGTCTTGTTCTACATTTAAAGTTTTTGCTGACCTGCTAGGTGTGAAATGGTATCTTGTGTTTTTAAATTGCATTTCCCCAAATTATTGATACAGTGGAGAATTTTTCACATCTTTGGGCCATTTGTATTTCCTCTTCTATGAAATGTCTGTTCATGTCTTTTGCTCATTTTCATATTGTCTTTTTTTTCTCATATTGATTTATAGGAGTCCTTCACCTATTCCAGATACTAATCTTTTATCTCATATGTGTATCAATGTCTTAGTTTGTGTCTTCTTACTGATCCCCTTGATAAATAGAAATTCTTAATTTTAAAGGAGTTAAATTGATCAATCTTTTTCCTTTATCATTTTTGAGCTTTTAAAAAACATTTAATGTATCTTGCTCTACCCCCAAGATGGTAAAGGTATTCTTATGCATTTTCTTCTTAAAAACTTATAGATTTGCCCTTTACATTTAAGTCTTTAATTGGAATTGGTAACTTTCATGATGGTGGGAGGTAGGGATCCAATTAAAAAATTTTTTTTATCCATTGGATAACCAAATCTCCAAGTACCATTTATTGATAACCAAATCTCCAAGTACCATTTATTGGACAGTTTCCCTACTCACATTGATTTTCCAAGTCCCTCTGTCTCTCTGTCTTGAGTCAAGCTTTCTTATAAGTGTGGACTGTTTCTGGCCTTTCTATTTTGTTTCATGGGTCTACCTTGTATGATACTTTATCATTTCCACCTTGTCTTAGTTGATACAGTTTTATAACTAGTTCTGATGTGGATTGGGAAAGTCCTTTACCTTATTCTCCTTTGGGAGTGTTTTGGTACTTTTAGTCCTTTGCTTTTCCATATACATTTTAGAATCAGTTTGTCAGTTACCGTAAACGATGTTAGTATTTTGATTGGATTGCATTAAAGCTATAGATTAATATGGAGAGAAGTGACATCTTAATGATATTGTTTCCCATTTGTGTACATGGGATATCCCTGTTTATTAAAGTCTTTCAAAAAAGTTGAAAAATTTTCTCAAAAAGTCTTTGTACATCTTTTGTTAGATTAATTCCTAGGTACTTTATGCTTTTGTTGCTATTGACACTGGTATCTTGCTTAAAAACTTATTTTCAAACTGCTGTTGGGTACAGTTATACAATTTTTGTTTATTGTGTGGCAGAGACAACTTTGTTTATCATTAAAGGTGTTTCCCTTTCTTTCTGGACACACATCTTTCTTCTTGGCCTTCCTTCCAATTAGGTGCGGCCATGTGACTGACTTCTGACAAATGGAACAGGGGGCAGCTATGATATACCCTACATTGAGGTCTGGCCCATAGAAGCTTCCTCTCTGGCCCCCCATCCCTTCCCTCTAAGCTGCTGGATGTTGGTGCCAGAAAGACTTTGGAAGCCACATATTGAAGAGGGTGGCATCTCTATCCATTGGGTCCCCATGTGACTGGGTAGCATGAAGTCTCATCTCTCATCTGCTCCAATTAAATTAGCTTTACATGATGAGAAACAATTTTTATTTTGTTAAGCCACAGAGATGTATCCATTACATCAAATATGATTATCTTAATTAATGCATATTAATTCTAATGCCAGCAAGTCAATAAGCACATTTATTAATCTAAATATTTACCTGTTGATTCCTTAGTATTTTCCACATAAATATTACATCATTTGTAAATAACGAACTTTGCTTGTTTTCTTTCCTATTTTTTACAGATTTTATTCTCTTTCTTGTATTACAGTACTAGCTAAGACCTCCTGTACAATGATGAATCAAAGCAACAATGGTTTGCAAGTTGCCTTGCTCCTTATATTCAAGGGAGTTCTTTTAACATTTTGCCATTAATTGTATGCCTGGTAAAATTTTGTATACATCCTTTATCAGGATATGGAAATTCCTTCTTATTACTAACATATCAATGGATTTTTTTGGGTCATAAATGGATGTTACTTCATTTAATGATATATTTGCATCTTTGGGAATATCATATGTTTTTCTTCATTAAACTGATAATGTGCTGTTATATCTCTTTTCATGAGTGACATTCACCATAATTTTAGCTAAGACTCAAAATTAATAAATCAACATCCATTTTAAGAAGAAGATTCTCTACATTATCTATTGGTTTCTATTTTAGGGAAAATTTCTGTTACATTTATTATTCTCTTCTTCATACTTTTTTGGGACTTATGCTGCTTTTTTAAAATTTAATTTATTTTTTTATACAGCAGGTTCTTATTAGTCATCAATTTTATACAGATCAGTGTATACATGTCAATCCCAATCGTCCAGTTCATCCCACTCACCCCCACCACCCCGCTGCTTTCCCCCTTGGTGTCCATACATTTTTTCTCTACTTCTGTGTCTCAATTTCTGCTCTGAAAACTGGTTCATCTGTACCATTTTCTAGGTTCCACATATATGCATTAATATACACTATTTGTTTTTCTCTTTCTGACTTACTTCACTCTGTATGACAGTTTCTAGATCCATCCACGTCTCTACAAATAACCCAATTTCGTTCCTTTTTATGGCTGAGTAATATTCCATTGTATATATGTACCACATCTTCTTTATCCATTTGTCTGTCGATGGACATTTAGGTTGCTTCCATGACTTTGCTATTGTAAATAGTGCTGCAATGAACATTGTGGTACATTACTCTTTTGAATTATGGTTTTCTCTGGGTATATGCCCAGTAGTGGGATTGCTGGGTCATATGGTAATTCTATTTTTAGTTTTTTAAGGAACCTCCATACTCTTCTCCATAGTGGCTGTATCAATTGACATTCCCACCAACAGTGCAAGAGGGTTCCCTTTTCTCCACACCCTCTCCAGCATTTGTTGTTTGTAGATTTTCTGATGATACCCATTCTAACTGGTGTGAGGTGATACCTCATTGTAGTTTTGATTTGCATTTCTCTAATAATTAGTGATGTTGAGCAGCTTTTCATGTGCTTATTGGCCATCTGTATGTCTTCTTTGGAGAAATGTCTATTTAGGTCTTTGTCCATTTTTGGATTGGGTTGTTTGTTTTTTTAATATTGAGCTGCATGAGCTGTTTATATATTTTGGAGATTAATCCTTTGTCTATTGATTTGTTTGCAAATATTTTCTCCCATACTGAGGGTTGTCTTTTCGTCTTGCTTATGGTTTCCTTTGCTGTGCAAAAGCTTTTAAGTTTCATTAGGTACCATTTGTTTTTATTTCCATTACACTAGGAGATGGATCAAAAAATATCTTGCTGTGATTTATGTCAAAGAGTGTTCTTCCTATGTTTTCCTCTAAGAGTTTTATAGTGTCCGGTCTTACATTTAGGTCTCTAATCCATTTTGAGTTTATTTTTGTGTGTGGTGTTAGGGAATGTTCTAGTTTCATTCTTTTCCATGTAGCTGTCCAGTTTTCCCAGCACCACTTATTGAAGAGACTGTCTTTTCTCCATTGTATATCCTTGCCTTATTTGTCATAGATTAGTTGACCATAGGTGTGTGGGTTTATCTCTGGGCTTTCTATCCTGTTCCATTGATCTATATTTCTGTTTTTGTGCTGGTACCATATTGTCTTGATTACTGTAGCTTTGTAGTATAGTCTGAAGTCAGGGAGTATGATTCCTCCAGCTCTGTTGTTTTCCTTCAAGACTGCTTTGGCTATTCGGGGTCTTTTTTGTCTCCATACAAATTTTAAGATTTTTTTTGTTCTAGTTCTGTAAAAAATGCCATTGGTAATTTGTTAGGGATTGCATTGAATCTGTAGATTGCTTTGGGTAGTATAGTCATTTTCACAATATTGATTCTTCCACTCCAAGAACATGGTATATCTCTCCATCTGTTGGTATCATCTTTAATTTCTTTCATCAGTGTCTTATAGTTTTCTGCATACAGGTCTTTGGTCTCCCTAGGTAGGTTTATTCCTAGGTATTTTATTCTTTTGTTGCAATGGTAAATGGGAGTGTTTCCTTAATTTTTCTTTCATATTTTTCATCATTAGTGTATAGGAATGCAAGAGATTTCTGTGCATTAATTTTGTATCCTGCTACTTCACCAAATTCATTGATTAGCTCTAGTAGTTTTCTGGTGGCATCTTTAGGATTCTCTATGTATAGTATCGTGTCATCTGCAAACAGTGACAGTTTTACTTCTTCTTTTCCAATTTGTATTCCTTTTCTTTCTTTTTCTTCTCTGATTGCCGTGGCTAGGACTTCCAAAACTATGTTGAATAATAGTGGTGAGAGTGGACATCCTTGTCTTGTTCCTGATCTTAGAGGAAATGGTTTCAGTTTTTCACCATTGAGAATGATGTTTGCTGTGGGTTTGTCATATATGGCCTTTATTATCTTGAGGTAGGTTCCCTCTATGCCCACATTCTGGAGAGTTTTTATTATAAATGGGTGTTGAATTTTGTCAAAAGCTTTTTTTTTTTTTTTTTTTTTACTACTTAATGTGGATGTTGACTTATTTTGAGGCTTTCTTTACTAATATAAACATTTAAGGCTATACATTTTCCTTTATCATATTATTTACATCTTTAAAGTTTATATATATTTCATTATTGTTCAGTTCAATATTTTCTAATTTCCATTATTCTGTCATTCAGAGGACTGTTTTAAAATTACTAAACAAGTGGAGTTTCTAGTTATTTTATCATTAATTTCTAACAATTGCATTTTTTATCAGAAAAGTGTGATTGGATATGTATAATTTGTAATTTATTATTGAGGCTTGCACTAATGGCCTGGCACAGAGTGAATTTTTAAAAATGTTTCTTATGTGCAAGAAAATAATGAATATTACTTAATTTTTTGAGTTCTCTTTTTATTAGGTCAAGCATGTTGATATGATCTTTAAGTATTTCAAGTATTTCCTTATGTCAGTCAGTTACTAAGCAGATGTATACATTTTCTTTGATGAGGATTTCTCATAGTTCTATCAATTTTGCTTATATTCAATTTTTGCTTATGTGTTTTGCATTTATGTTATTATGTGCATACCAGTACAGAATTGATTTTCTGATGAACTGATCATTTGACAAGGCCTTTTAAAATATCTAGTATTGCTCTTGGCTTTAAAATTTATTTTGTCTGGTATTAATGTGGTTATACCAGCTTTCTTTTGGTTAGTTTTTCCTAGTTTCTCCTCTTTCATGCTCTGACTTTCCAACTTTCTGTGTATTTATGTTTTAGAAATGCTTATAGTAAACATCACATACCTAGGCTTTTAAAAAAATCCAGGCTGGCAATAATATAACAGAGAGTTCAGTCTATTTATATTTATTGTCATTAATGATATTTGCATTTATTTCTACTCTCCCATTTTGTGATTTTTATGTATTCAATATTTTGGGTTTTTTTCCATTTCTTTCTTTGTATTTCCCTTTTTCCACCTTCTTCTGGATGGGTTGAGTTTTTCTGTTTGCTTGTTAATTTTTTTTTTCCATTTGGTAGTTGTACTCGCCATGGTTACCTTTAGTAGTTAACCTAAAACAGTGTCTTTGAAACTGTGAGTTGTGAAAATAATTCTGTGGTTATTGACCAGGACTTTAAAAAAGTACATAGAAGGGAATAGTAAATGTCTAATTAGGGAAAATGTTGTTTTCATGACAATGTTGTTTCATATATATGTATATTGCCCTTAGAACAGGGCTTATTATTACCGCCTCTGTTAGCCACACTGGTCCACTGGTTTTATTTTCAATCATTCTCACATGGCTGGACAGCAGGGCCCTGTAGAACCATATTAGAGTCTGAAGCAAAAGAAAAATGTGTGCGCTTTTCAGGATTTGTTCTCATATACAAAATATATATACTTTTCAAAATAGCCTCTCCTATTGTGGACCAAGTGACAAAAGCTAATGAAAGGTCAACAGTTTAAAAACAAGACTCTATAGAAAGCCCCACGTGGCCCAGTCTGACGTCAGGCCACTATCTCCCTTCTAAACCCACCCGGCAAGGACATGTGGGCTGATTGGAAAGGCCAGTTCCCACTGCAGAGTGACGTGGGGCGACATGTCAAACAAACAGCGACAGACAGTCTTGTTCACAATTTTGATATTTTGTTCATTATGAACTTTTCCCCATTAGTTTTGATTTTTAAAATATCACACTAACAATATTCTTTATCTGGATTACTGGGTCTTTTACTGGCCACCTGAGGTGGGCGAGTAAACACGAATCCAGCCGTGCTGACGGTGTAGGCGCTGGGGCTCCAGCTGCAGGCCCACTCTGCCTGGGAAAGGTCCAGTCTAGTGTTTGGTCTCCTGTGCCATGTGGAGACTCCAGTTTTCTGTAGTTGAGTACATGCCACCAGGCAAAGGGTAGATTTGGTGCTAGCTCACGTTAAAATTTTCCCATTTAAAAAAAAAAAATCTCTGAGCATTTCTTACTTTCTTGATAGCTCCACAGTGCATTTAAAAGGATTTTCTTTACTATTTTATCCAGTTGTCTTGTTATTTTCCTCCAGAGGCTCATTCATTGTATTTATTCTATTGTACACCCTCCCCCCCCCCCCCCAGTCTAGAAGGTTCATTATGAAAAGATATAAAAAGATGAGCTGTCTGCTGAGTTCAACCAGTGTCTGCTGACTAGCTGCTGGTTTACCTAATTCCACTGTGAGGCAACCAGACTATCCCAGTTAACCTTGCCAGGAGCATGGCTGACAGGCTGTCCTCCTAGAAAAATGGTACATATAGAGGAATTCCTTTTAAATGGCCAACTTTTCAAAGTCTGATTTTTTTTTTTCAAAGGTGGTTAATGCTTTTATGTTCCAGGCACAGTTCTAAGAGTTCGGTGTATGTTAACTCACTTTATTCTCACAACTACCTTATGTGGTAGATACTATTACTGATCAGCTCCTTTTTACAGAGAAGGAAAACAGGACTAGATGTTCACTCACTTGCCTGTGATCACACAGAAAGTGGAAAGTCAGGATTTGAACACAGCCAGCTTGGCTACCAGTGCCATGCTCTTAACCTCTATGCTATAGGGCCTTCACTTGTCACAGGACGTGGTGCAGTTAGCCCAGACCAAGGATCAGCAAAGGGCTCCCTGACTGCCCCAATTTCCTGTCTCCTACAGTGGCTCATGTGGGTAGAATATATGAAAGTGGTAGTCCCTGTGTCCTCAGGTAGTCATCAACTCATGCACTAAATATGCTAATTGATTTCTGTAAAGATTTTTACCAGAGCAGAGTCACCAAACATGTGGCTTTTATTCAGAACACAAGGATGACTTTTGGAGGAGTTGAGATAATCTCAGTATTATGTGTATGTGTTTCTTAATTACTCCTTGCTGTCTTAATGGGTGCTTTGGTCAATAGTGCATGTGAACTGCACTAGTTTCCAAGTGCGACCCACTTCAACTTGTAAACGCGGCGACTGATAGGGAGGAATCACTTCAATTATTTTGAAATGGCGCTGATGGGTGGAGCGGAGTTTTATACTCCTGTGCTTTATTTAGAGCCAAAACTGGCTCCGGGATCGTATTTACCAAATGCACACTGAATACTCTTTGTTTTAACCTTATATGAAGATACTTGGCTTCCGTAAGAACCAATTTGATCATTTTTCTTGATCAAACCTTTGAAAAGGTTTCTTTTCAAAGAAATGCTGACAAAGAGCTCAGTAATATAAAAGACTAAGAGTGAAACTTTGGACCAAGTGAAACATGACTTTTCATGCCTTTTAAAGGCATGCTTTAAAATAAAAAATAAAAGCTATGTTTCCTCTGAAAGTATGTGAAAATTTGCCATTTTTGGAATCCACAATAAAAAAATACTTCAGTTTTGATTTCTTTCTTCCTCTTTTTTTTCTTCTATGATTAACTGAGTACTCTCTCAGGTGAGACACTTTTACAGGCAATTAATTTTCTTTATCAAAAGGAATCACATTGCGAGATTGAATATATTTCTTGCATCAGTTTGAAAGGAACTCAAAGCTTGGGCAGTGGAATTAATAAATGGTAGAGTTGCCTTTCTGTCTCAGTTTGGATTTTCTGGGAGGCAGACTCTGAGGTGGAGAGTCCAATCCATGGAGAAGGGAAGGAAGCACGATTGGGCCAAGGGAGAGGTTGGGCCTTGATGCAGTCTCAACAAAAGCCTCAGCCCACGCCCTGGGGAGCTGGGGAGCCCGGTGCAGTATTTGCCCTGAGTTGGGCCAAGCTGGGGGCCTTTATACTCCTGTGTCAATCACCTGGACAAGGGCTGTGCTGGGGGAGGGAGCGAGACTTTGGACAAGGCAGTTCTCTTTAGTCAGTGCGATTCCAGAGGGAGGCTGGCCGCTGCACCTGACTGCTGTCGCTCCCGGACACTGGGGAGTGAGGGCCTCAGCCGGAACGGGGAGCTGACTGCAGGCTGCGGCAGCCACTTACCCTTCTTTGAGTTGTGGCTGTCTCGTAGAAGCCAATGCCCTCTTCCGTTTTGTGTGCCTCTCATTCCTCAAGTGTAGAATCCCTTTACGTGTAGAATCTGCATTCATTCTAATCACAGGCCACTGTGTTTCCATTCCTGTTGCTTCTCATGCTTCTTGCTTTGCCAAATACTATATTTACAGCTCCTCAGCTTCCATCTCAAGACACCCCTCCTTCGGGGAGCCTTCTGTGACATCTCCAGCTCTCAGTAATCTCCCATGACAGTCACTGGTATTTAATAATTTGGAATTTATCATGAAATACCTCAATACATGTATTTTGTTTTCAGCCATATGTATCTCTAGCTAGATGGTAACTAGATTATGATGATTTCAGATTATTTATAATCCAATAAGAATATATGCTCTTTTTTTTAATGTTTTCTAGCATTTTTTAATACAAAAATGTTTGTTAAATGAGTGGATCTGCAGTTTGTTTAGTTCCTTAGCCAAGAATGTGGATCGGGTATAGGCAAAGTTTATGAAAAATTATTTGAATTTCATAATTTTATACTTTCACTTATGTCTGTCTCTTCTGACACCATGGTTTTATTAGTCATTCATTCAAACAAATACATATTGAGTTATGTTCTTAGACACTGTTCTAAGCAGAGGGGATATGGTGGTGAATAAGACAAGGGCCAGACATCACAGAGCTTAAATTCCAATGAGATAACCAATAATACAACTGAAACAGATGAGCAAAATAATTACACAGTGTGATGGGTGTTATGATGGCAGTAAACATAGTGGTGAGATGGAATCAGCCACTTTAGATCAGGGCTGAGGTGATATTGTTTTCAGAAGGAAATGATTCTGCCATGGCCAGAGAGAGAAGATAAGCACCTAAGGCATAAGGAGTAGGAATTCAGTAGGCAGAAAGGACTCCATGTATTTAAGAAACAAAAAAGAGGTCTGAGGGATTGGACGGTAGTTGGCACAGCAGAAAACACTGGATGAGATTGGAGATGTTGGCTAGGGTAAAAGGTTTCAGATTTTATCATAAGAGCAGCGGAAAACTAGTGACTACTGTTGTTTGTCTTGTTTTGTGTGTGTGTGTTTAACTAGGAGGTAGAGGTGTTTGTAGGGCACACATCTGTAAGAGTATAATAAGCAGTATGTGTATGTATATGTGTGTGAGTGTGTGAATTGCACGTAAATTATCATTACAAAAACAGATGCTAAAAAATATTTTGCCAACCATGCTAGAGATGAGATTGAATTACCTTTCTGTTCTCTATATAGGAAATGACGTCACAAAAGTGTTATCATAAGACAATGGGGATACAGTCAAAAATGTAAACAAAACATAAGGCATGTCAAATGGTTAATTCATAAAATGGCATGTTTTTCATATTCTTTTTCTATGTATTTATTCTCATATTTAATTCTATATTCATTTTTTGGATTCTTTTTCTTTAAGACCCCTCTTCCCCAAGTTTTATAACCTTTAGACCCCACAAAACCTGGAGCGGATCCACCTTTGATTGGGATGATGCTGTGATCTGACTTTTATTTTATGAACGTACTGGCTGCCGTACGGAGAATGGATCAAGAAAGGACAGGGATAAAATCAGAGAGACTCCAATTTGTATCCAAACAATCACAATTCTTTGAAGTTTGGGTATTGAAGACGGCCATCAAAATGGTCAAGGGTTGGCAGTGGTTTTCCTTCATTGTTTTCTAGAGTCAACAGAGCCTTTAAGGGGGTGGCGCTGGTTAGCACCGTGTCACTTCTCACACTCTAATGTGTGTATGAATCACCTGAGCGTCTGGTTAGAATGCAGGGTCTCCTTCAGTTGGTCTGGGGTGGGGCCTGGGATTCTGCATTTCCAACAAATCCCCAGTTGCTCCTGTGGAAGTTCAAGGACCACATCTGGCGTAGTGAGGTAGTAAAGCACTGTGGATCCAGAGTCAGGCAGGCTGGGTTTCAACGCCCATTTTTCTACAAACTTTGTGACTTTGGTTAAGTTAGCTAATCTTTCCAGTCCTCAGTGTTCTTATCTATTAATGGGTGTGCTAATAATAGAATCAACCAGAGAGGGTTATTGTAAAGATTAAATGCGATGATCCAGACTAAGAGGCTATCACAGTATAAGGGCACAAAAATATTTGATACGATTATTCTTGATGTAGTTATAACACTTGGTCTTCTTAACCAAGCTTGGCTAAGACTTCCTATGAATGATTACTGAAATTTCTCATGCATATAGAAAGAAAGGAAAAGGCTTTCTCTGCAGTATGGATTAAGTAAAATTAATCCAATCAATAAAAACTTATAAACAATGAAATATATTTGCAAATCAAAATTACCAAGTAATGGACTTCCCTAGTGGCGCAGTGGTTAAGTATCCGCCTGCCAACATAGGGAACACGGGTTCAAGCCCTGGTCTGGGAAGATCCAACATGCTGCAGAGCAACTAAGCCTGTGCGCCACAACTACTGAGCCTGCGCTCTAGAGCCCGCAAACCACAACTACTGAGCCCACGTGCCACAACTACTGAAGCCTGTGTGACTAGAGCCCTGCTCCACAACAAGAGAAGCCACCGCAATGAGAAGCCCACACACCGCAACAAAGAGTAGCCCCCGCTCGCCGCAAATAGAGAAAGCCCGCACACAGCAACGAAGACCCAACAAAGCCAAAAAAAAAAAAAAAAAAATTACCAAGTAAAATAAATATTGAGACCAGTGAAGAGCGGGCTAAGCTGCTGATTAAATCACAGAATGTTGCATCTAGAATAGAAGTTAGAGATCTTATAGTCCAACTGGTTCATTCTACAGACAAAACCAAAACAAAGCAAATGGAAGAGGCCTAAGGGGTCATGACTCTGGTCATCATATATCATGTAGGTGGGATCTTCTTATTGAAAAGACAACAGAAACCCTTTCATTGATATTTTGATATCTATAGAAACCTATCTTTATTTAGGTTGTCATTGTTGTGACAGGTCGAACTGCGTCCCTCAAAAGGACATGTTGACATCCCAACCCCTGGTCCCTGTGAACATGACCTTATTTGGAAATAGGGTCTTTGCAGATGTCATCAGGTTAAGATGAGGTCATTAGGGTGGGTCCTAATCCAAGATGACTGGTGGCCTTATAAGAAGATAATGTGAAGACAGACGCACGGGGCGAGACCCTGTGATGATGGAGACAGAGACTGGAGGGACGCAGCTGTGAGCTAAGGAACGCCAAGGATTGATGGCCTGCACCGGAAGCTAGGAAGAGGCAGGGAAGGATTCTCTCCATAGCTGCAAAGGGATCTCGGCCCTGCCAACTCCATGATTTCAGACGTTAGTCTACAGAACTGGAGAGAATTCATTTCTGTTGCTGTAAGCTACCCTCTGTGCGGGGCTTGGTTCCAGCAGCCTTGGGAAACTATAGTACTCTTTATCCTTTCTCCATTTTTTCACAGGTTTACTTTTCTTCTTCTGCTCCACAGAAAGCTTCTAGAGAGTAGGAACTGGACTTTGCCCATGTTCGTGTTCCTTGAACAGCTTAGCAGTGCTTAGTCGGGGCTCAGTGAGCATTTGTTGAATTGAAGTAATTGTAGGCTTCCCCAGAAATAATGCAGCTCATTATTTGTTATTATAAAACACCTATAATTTGCTTGTCAGCTTTTGACATTGTCATCGAGGACATAGAAGAGGTGCCTCTTAGTTGCCAAGAGATGTTTGGATAGAATGAAGAAATAAATACTGATAGGGAAACCCAGGAGCGTACTTTAATATTATTTTAAGAAGAGTTACTAATATTCACTGAGAGTTTGCTATATGTCAGACTCTGTTCTCCGTGGTCAGTGCACATTCTTTCATTGAATCATTATAATGTCTAGGTGAGAGAGATCCTGTTAGACCCAGCTTACCGATGAAAAACACCGAAGCTCAGAAGCTGTAAAAAGCAGAGTTGAGAGTCAAACTTGAGCCATAAGACTGTAAAATTTGCTCTTAACCACTAGACTATTGGGAAATGCAGACGCTGATCATTCCTTTCTGCAGAACTGAGAGATGCTCAGCTTTGTGTTTATGGACGATAATGTGTTTAGATTGCTCTCCATATAAACGTGTGTGTGAGAGTGTTGCATGTATATTTATTCTGTGGTATGTTTGTTACCTCCATATATATAGGCCATCAGGTTCCTCAGACATATTTAGAACTTATGAGCCAGGTTTCCTAAGCTGCCACGCTACCTTTTTTTTTAAGATTTTTTTGATGTGGACCATTTTTAAAGTCTTTATTGAGTTTGTTACAATATTGCTTCTGTTTTGTGTTTTGGTTTTTTGGCCTTGAGGCCTGTGGGATCTTAGCTCCCCGACCAGGGATCAAACCCACACCCCCTGCATTGGAAGTCAAAGTCTTAACCACTGGAGCGCCAGGGAAGTCCCTGCCATGCTACTTTGAGTATACTCTTCTCCCTCTGTAAAGCCACAGGTTTTATATTTAAGTGAGCGGGTTTCCACCTTTGTGTGCGTTGCAGCACTTAGTAGAGGAACAGAGAGCCTCAGCAAGGAGAGCACTTTCCTGTTGTTTTGCTTTTGTACTGTTGTGGGGTGACCCCTTCGTTTGAAAGAAAGTTCCTCTAACGAAAGAAAAGTTAGATTCCCCTAATTTAGATCATTTTAGTTTACACAGGAGGATTGATAAATAAACTTCTCCCTTTGTTTATATAAGCCCAAGTCCTGAAAAGACCCAAGAGCAAAGTTATCAGAGAAAGGAATGACTGTCTGGACACAGTTGGATTTTAGGTGTGTGTGATCCATGTGTGACCTTTATCTAGGAAATCATTCTCTCTGGCTTATGTGACATGTTCATCTTTTTAGGGGCTGCTTCATCATGACTTAATGACATACGCTTATTGGGAAAAATTCAGTGACTTTCAATATTTTTATTTCAAGAGAATCATATTGAAGTTTGATTTAAAAAACTGGATGACACTGGAGAGATGGTGCAATGTCACATTCCCTCCAGCTGCCTCTGGTCCTAATAAAGAATTAGGCTCTGTCCTAAACCTAGAATAGTACTTTGCAGCCCAGAGCTACAAAATATTTCATAAATTGTATTCTTGCTATAGGGAAGAAAACCTGTTTATATATCCTATGAAAGGATTCTTACCATGGCTTCATCTTAAACTTGGATGAATGGTCTACTCTGAATTCTTTTCTGAAATTTGGGCCTGAAAGTTTGCCACAAATAAAGTTCACGTCAACATGACCATAGAGTTAGGACAAGCCAGGGCTTGAGAGTTCTGCTGCTCTATGTGATCTTAAACGAGTTACTTAATTTTTATGTGTCTTGATATCTCATGTACATTCCAGGTATAATAACTCCTTCATAATGCTAAGGATTATGTCAAGTATATATGAACAAAACAAAGTTACTTTCTGATTATACCCTATTTCATGAAAATAGCTATATGTTTTCACCAACTTTTCTGAAATGGTTTTATTAAAATATAGGCCACATAGCACATATGACATTTACATGGGGGACCTAAAAGGACACCTCAAATGGGTGGGCCATCGTTCTTCAGAGTCGCTGAAGCAGAGGGAGAAAGTCACATGACTGTTGGTCATGCATTTGAAATCCCCTGGACAGCTGTGGATCCAGTCACCCTGAGGGCAGCCTCGGGAAGGTAGTGTTGATCTAGAATCAAGCTGCTTGTCACAGCAGAGCCTCTGTGTATCTTGATTAAGAATCTCTGCGGCCGTTAGAACTTACTTGTTAGTTATTAGTAATTCTCCTCAACAACCGGGGTGAGTTTCTATATAGAAACCTATATGGACTATTTCACATAGTGCTTGACACATAAGCTAGTCCCTGGGGAATATTCTCAATCCCAGTCCTTCCCCATCCCTGCCACCCCCCCTCCCACCAAAAGCATGGAGGGAAGTCACTACTGTGTTCATTTTGTATGATTCGTTCTGATTCATAGTGACTCAGTCATTTCTATGGACATAGCTCAGTCCAACAGCAATGGTAGCCTAATATTTCGGAGACCCTAGGATACTTGGCGGGGAAGAAGAACTCATTCTTCAGCGAGCCAGTATTTCCTTGTCACGGACGTCAGAATGTTGAACTAGATTTTGGTTTGCCTGGCTGCCCCTAAAAGCTTTAAAGTATTGCAGAAGAACTGTGGTTAATAATAAAGAGAGTATGTTTCTGAGTCTGAAACATTATTTTTAGTTTGGGCTGCCCCAAATTAAAATAACACCTTCCTATCGGCAGATAATTATAGAATAATTGATATTTAAGTATTTTCTGTGCTGAAGAGATAAATTAGTTTTATCCTCTAAGGTTTAAATTTGTCTTTTGATTTTGATGTAGTAAGTACCATAAAAAGTCAGTCTACTGATGAAAATTACACTTCATAAACCAGGTGTGAAAATTTTTGAGAACAGTTTGTCTTAGATTTTTCACTTAAAATAACAACTTGTTCTCGAAACTTGACACCTTGAACTAACTTAACAGAGAATGTTTTCTTGTCAGGAGTGACTGATGGAGTAGCAACTTTTCTTCTGCTTTTACAGTAAAAGAAATTGCTCACCCAAACATATAGCCAATTTTTCAAACATCCACAAAGGTGTGAAAGTATTTTTACCCTTGGAATTCCTGATGGCACTGTTTAAAAATACAAGTGCCTTTATTTGTATATGCCTGATCTGTTGAATGTTTGTGTTGTCTACCCTTATAAGGGGTCTCATAATCACTCAGAAGGCCTGAAGCTTTAAACCTGCCATGGAGAAAATCTTCTTCTCTCCCTGTTCCTGCCTTGGCCCATAGAGGAGGTGACTTCCGCCAACCTCTGCATGACAAGGACTGTTCCCACCTTCCCTGAGAAATATCATGGGCCCCAAAGGACAGAGAAAGAAGACTGAGAAGGTGCCCCGCACCTCTCAGGAGGCCTCACTTTGTTGAGCACCTGCCCTCAGGTGTGATGCTCAGCTCTTGTGCTCTCCTCAGTCCACCCAGCCAGGATGTCCACGTAGAACAGGTTTCATCATTCTGCCTCTATCTGCAGCCTAAGGTCTAAGACACATTGCTCAATCAGGCTCTTACCTGAAAGCCTGTCTTATGGATTAATGGGCATTTTCTTGTCTGTTAATTAACTGACGTTTTGCTCCCCATTTGGTTACTGATCTCTTCACATATCTTCATATTCAGGCAGAATTCTGAAGATGAGGGCTGAGTGGTGGGATTTATTTTTATTTCTAATTTCAAAGGATAATAGAAGTAGTTCCAAAATGATCCTTGTAAATTGTTTTTCTTACTGTTAAAAAGCCCAAAAATCCAAAGCCTGCTCTTCTTTGAAGCTACGAAATGTTATCTGTATGAATGTAAAAACCATTTGTTTTGGCTAATTATCAATCTGTCTCAACAACAAAAAAAGGAGGATGACTAGAAATCCTTTTAAATGCTTCTTTTATTTCATTGGTTGTACATTGGGTGAGTGAACTGAATATTACAACCAAAACATAGAATTGATACAAATTAGACTCCTGTTTACACTGTAAGGTAATGAATGAGGGAATTCTTTAAGTGTTACAGAAAGATTTAGTAGAAATGTTACCAGTGATATGGCTCAAAGAATATTTAGGTGAAGTGCTGTTATATCCTGAAAACCAAGAGTGAAATGTAGTTCCCATACAAGTGGCGAGTTCATCTTTTAACTACAGTATTTGTTGAATTGCTATCATCATGTCTTGGATATTGGTGATTTTGTTCTGTAATTAAACAAAGCATTTAAGATTTATTCATCATAGTCAGACTTCTGAATATAAACAAACTTTTGGCAAATAATATTTATACAGAAAAATAGTTTTAGATCCTCTCAAATCCCAGAATTATTCTATAAAATTACATTATAAATAAATAAAAAGCAAAATCTGTTGTACATATATTTGTACATCTATGCATTTGCCTTGCCTCCTCCTTACTGTAAATGGCATATTTATGACTCTTTGCATATTACAATCACAATTCTGGAAAATGGATATCATAGTAAAAATACAGTCTCCTATATTCGCTTGGGGGTATAGGTGATGTTTCTGATGCTCCATTATTAAAGGGCTGAAAATAGTTGTGTGCTAAAAACTTTAAAAATCAAAATCATGAAACAAAAGAAAAAAAAGACAATGTTACAATAATTAGTCTACAAAAATATTTCAGTGATTCCCATAATTTACCTTTTAGTAATGTATACTATGTTTTCAATGAGTTTAAGTGAATTAACAAAGAAAAAAGAAAATAAGTTTGAATGTTTTAGGCAAGTTGTAGCATAACTACATTGTTATAGCTGAGAAAGTTACAAATATCAATAATACATAAAGATGAAACTACCAAAGAAATACAAGTTAGATACAATACTTTCCCACAAATTAAAACAAATGCAACAATACAAGCGCTATGTAAGATTACACTTAGAATGTGATTTTTTTTGATAGGGTTATCAAATCTACGATATAAGATAAATAGTCATTAGACTTTGACCAACATTAATTAAAATGGCAGATTTCTTTTTCCTCAAACAAAAATGATATGGTTGGTGCATCTAGTTTTCAGAACAGGCGGTGGTGCCAAAATTTAAAATATTTTACATTCAATCTCAAAAGTCAAAATACTTCAATCACTAATACGTTCACAAAGAAAATGGATGTTTTAAACAATTACACATAATAGTAATTCATAACAGCTGTTTCGTTTTTTAAACAATAATTTAAAAACTATGTAGGTACTGTATAGGCTATGTGCAACATATAAAATGTGAAATATGAAATATTTGGTACGATAGTGCTTAAAATAAACTTTAAAACAAACTTTCTGAACAAAATTTAATTGTATCGCTATTACCTTGAAGATCAACCAAGTATTTAAAAAAGTAAACAACATTAAAATATGTTTCATCCATATATAGTATATATATATGTATGTGTATATATATGTATGTACTTGTATTAAAGTTTTTTATACTTTTGAGACATAAAATATGCTTTAAGGTGAAAGAATTAAAAGAACTATTTTTTTCCATGCTGTAGTCAGTTACAACCTTTTAATCCAACTTTTGAAATGCAAAACAGTAATGGATTTTTTAAAAAGTGAAACTATCTACTTTTTGTTTACATAGTAATTTAGATTAAAGTCACAGTCAAATTTTCAGTGACTAAACTCAAACTTACTTAAATTAGAATATTATACAGATCTCCTCACCTACAGCTTCCTTGTTTGTCTAGGTTTTTAGTTCAGAAGAGTTATTCTGTAACAGGCAACCGGATGGTGAGTTTGAAAGACTAATCCTTTTGATTAGACTGTTGGCATGGGCCTCTCATTCTTGTCAAGCTGGATGAAGTCTGGCAAAATCTAGGCACTTCTACAAAGTCTCTCTTATAAAACAATTTTAAAAATATACTTGTAAAATAATACCTTCAAGACTTTGTTTGGTGGGGTATGAAGATCATACCGTGCAAAGTTTCTTTTTCAATCTAGTTAATGTTATTCTAGAATCACATGATTCAATGCGGCATCTCCAGGCAAACCAAATACCACACTTTGATGTGTCCCCAGTACTTGTGCTTGAATTTCCGTTCAAATTTTAGACCTGCAGGACAGGTAACGGTTTTACTTCACTTCTCATCTTTGCTGCAGCATTCGTGTTGTCAAGAAGTGAAACATAGCTTTGATCCAGTAGGTAAATGAAATGACAGTAATTGAAGTTAGAATCGAACCTGCCCTTGGAATAGGTTTTTTTTTTTTTTTTTAACTAATGCTAATTGTTTATTGCTAACTTTGAAATATTCTGAGTCAAAATGAGTAAATTGGTTGGACTTGCTGCATCAGCTATAGTTATGGAGATAAGACAATATTCCTAGGACAGAAACTATGTTTAGAAACCCTTTAAAAGTAAACTTTATCCTTTATGTCTTTAAACATCACAGCTGGTCTCAGGTAGTTAACTATCTTAGGTTGGAATATACTAAGCATACCATATTTAATACTCATATATGATATAGCAGCACTAGCTTCTTAGAGTTGTGGTCTGTCCAGAAGAACTAAATCTTTATTTAGCATGCAGTTTGTGGCAATTCTATTGAGGAGGAAACAGGATAGTATGTACAGTAACAATGTTTAGTTATTCTCAATGCAGATTCTTGGCATTCCATTCCATTTCTGCTGATTATTTCAGAATTATCTGTTAAAGAAAAAGACAAGTGTGATTTAGACATCCTTCTTGAGGGAAGATAGCTAGTTTAAGTTTTACTCCTTGAAGATAGACATTTAAAAATAGGAATTTTCTGCAATTTCTCATAGTTTTGATGCAATTATAATTTTGCACAATCCCCACCCTTCATGCTGAAAATGTTTACACTTAAGCACTTCTGCTATGTGGCCACTGTAAAGAATGATGATTCAAATGCACACTATTTTCTGTAACTGTGACTGCATATATATGGGCATGCAGTGTGTTTAGACCTTAATCTCTTTTCTTAGTTTTGGCTTCATATCTCTTTATTATACGTTCAATTCTCATTCAATTAATATTTGCTAATGTGATCAGGAAGTCTAATCAAAGAATTAGTTTGTACGTGAAAGGTTCTTTGTAAAGATTAAATACAAATATTTAAAAATGTGTAACAAATTAAGTAATACTTATCTATTAACTTGCATTTATAATTCAAAGATATGTTCCCATCAAAAGTAATTTTGTTCGCAAGATACAATAACAATTAGTTTCAAATTCAGGAACGTTTAAATGTCCCATATTAAAGAAAAAAGAAATAACATTCTAACAAAGCTGTTAAAAACAGTCTTGATAATTCAAAAAGCCCAGATAAAACTAAACTATCAAATGCAAGTTTGATATAAGTTCATTTCCAACTCCATAACTTTGCAAAGGACAGGGAGTTTGCCCTGTGTGACCCAGTCAACTAAATGTCAAGCTTAAAAGCCAAGCTTTTGACACATTCTAACAAAAATATTTATTCTTTGTGCAATGCTTTGACAAAACTTTGTGCAATTAATAAACAAAATGTTTATTTATTAAATAGCCAAGAGTCTTTGTTTTCGAAATAACCGGTAAATATTCTTTATGGTCAAGGTCAGCCAATATTCCTACACACTGGGATCCAGTTCCCAATAAAAGCCTCATTTCTCCAAGTATGATTTCTTATCCCATTATGTCAGAATTTATACATGTGGATATTTTTTACGTTAAGTGGGTATTTCTGCAGTTAATATAAAACAGTTTTAGTACATACACTTAATTTCTCCTCTGAAATAAATATGAGTATCCTTTATTTTATTGGAATATACAGATATGTATGGAATTGATAAAAATAGAGGAAGAATTCATGTGTGTTAAATATTTATACTAAATGGAAACTCAAAACTTTGGATAAGATCAGATCATTTTTTTGTTTTTCAAAAAGTTCTAGGAATTTAAAATTAATTGGGAAAAAATATCTCATGTACTGATATACAAATAAAAATAATGGGATATAATGGTTTATATGTAAATATTATCATATTGTCTTTGAACAGTCATTGCAGATAGCTAACATTCAAATTCTTCAGGTGGCTATATTATAGCTTCATTTTTAGATTTAGATATTTGATTATTAAATAGGAATTATTCTGTTTCATCCCTTAGCTTCAATCTTGTCTGTAAGTTTTCCAAATAAGAATGTGCCCTAGGACATCAGATCATGTTTTTCTTTTGTCTTTCTTTTCACTTTAGCAGAAGCCTCTCTAAAATATTTATGGAAAACAAACTTGCAGTTTCTTAAATTGATATATATAATAATATATGCTTTAGAACATATTCACATTCTTGCTTATTAACTGAAATGAAAATGCCATATAGGATGAAAATTCCCAACCACCTGGAAAGAAAAAGTATCCTACAGAGAGCCCAGCAACGGGCAAATCTGTATTATAGAAATTAGTTAACGATGCTTTGGACTTGAATTTGACAAACAGACGTGTCCGACCACCCAGATGTAATTGAACTGTAAATCAGCCCTGCAGTTAACTAAAAGCATTAACTGGGCTCACCCAGACTGCTTTGCCCCTCTGCCCCAGCCTACACACCGTCCGTTGTATGGATAAAGACATGGATAAAGACGTAAATAAAAATGACCTCTGGTACTACTGAACTCTCAGCCGCACTGCTTCCTGGCATCTAGGCCAGAAAACTCTGGCCATACCCTGGTCTATGCGTTGGGCTGTCTTGAGGACTGTATGTGTGATGTTAAAAAATGAATTACACCCCCGCCAGCTGTGAGCTTCAAGAGGTTTAAGAGATTTGATCTTAGATGGTAGGAAAGCTATGGGTGTTTTTTGGTGGTAACGTTTTTCTCAAAAATACCATTTAATTATTAAATTTTTTCCTGAGAAATATAGCTTTGTTGGTACAGTCTGAATTAGGTGTACTCTGGGGTGAAATACATTTTGGAAATATAGACAGATGAGGAATGCAGATGAGGACCGGTTCCCCACTGAGAGCCTCTTGTGGCACTCCTGCCCCTTTGATCGCTGCTTCTGATGTTAGAAGGCACATGACATTACAGGTCGTAGGGCCCACGGGGAGGGGAGGACAGTTTCCAGCAGGAAGGAACCTCTGGAGGGAAGAGGAGGGCCAAGTGGGCGTGTGTCAAGCGGGAAGGGTGTGGAGAAGCTGTTTTGAGGGAAGGAGGGCTCTTCTGTCTAGTTTTTGCTATGGCTTTTCTTTAGTCAGATTATATTTTTAATTCACATCAAAACACCATAATTTAAAACAAGATGAATAGGTAATCTTGTGTTTCCCTATTGCCTCTCTTTGGAGATTCTCTGCCACACCAATTCAATATGAACATATAAAATAAGTTCTATATATGAAAACTTCTTCAGCCTCCATTGTAATTTCAATGGCCAGGAGGATCAAAAGCTTCAGGAGGGGGCTTCCCTGGTGGCGCAGTGGTTGAGAGTCCACCTGCCGATGCAGGGGACGCGGGTTCGTACCCCGGTCCGGGAGGATCCCATATGCCGCGGAGCGGCTGGGCCCGTGAGCCATGGCCACTGAGCCTGCACGTCCGGAGCCTGTGCTCCGCAATGGGAGAGGCCACAACAGTGAGAGGCCCGCGTACCACAAAAAAAAAAAAAAAAAAAAGCTTCAGGAGGTACCTGAATATTTCAATATAGATACAAAATTCCTAAAAGAACAGGCTTATATGTGGTCCCGGAACATGGGCTCCAAGTCTGATATTGACAAGTCCTAAGCCTGACCTGGTCTATTTTAAAACAATGGTTAATTAAACCACAGTTCACCAAAGTGACCTCTATAGACTAGCTGTCAGTGGCATCCTTCCTGCCCTGAACTCATCAAAACTGAGGCTGATATCCAAAATTCCTTCCTCAACCTCCAGGCACTGCAGCCCATGCTTTTTTGGAAAGGTCAGTCGAAAACTCCCCTGGGGACTGCCAGCATATGTAGAGGTCAGAGAAATAGCTACTACACTAGGTCCCCTAAAAGTCCCCTCCCTGAAGCATTGTTATTGTCTCTGTTTTAATTTTAATAGATACTCCCCTGATTTTCCAGGAGGTACTAAGAAATTTTTATCAAAGCCTTAAGAGCTATGTCAGTATTGCCGGTCATATTTCACAGACATGGAGAAGGCAGCATGAACAGTGTCAGCTGGCTTGCACAATATACCAAGTACTTGTGCAAACCAGCATGAGCTTAGAGGTGTTAGCTCGCTCTGCTCCCTGGCATGGGAATCCCCTCCAGGGTGTAGTGACAGTCTGCGATGGGACCAGGAGACAGTAATTCCAAAGAGCAGGTCTGTGCCTCTTAGGGTGCCAGTGGAGGTCAGTGCTCAGAACCCTTCTGAGAGCTTGGGAATCAGGGAAAGGCGAGGCCATGGGGTAGGGCCTAAAGCAAACAGAGCCTGGAGCACTGGATGAGAGGCAGCAATGACTGTGTGCAAGAACCAGGTGCATAGCAACTGCTGATGGACCTGTGGGCTGCTAGGCTCCCTGCTAGGTCATCCCTGCCTGGGTGGTCAACCACATCCTAGCCTAGGCCTCCTCCAGACGGATGCTGCAAACGTCTGCTTATGACAGCAGAAGCCCCTACCCAATCAGAGTTCCACCGCTTCAGCTTCTACGGAGCCCTGGCAAGCTGTATCATAGGAAAGAAATCGGATATATTGAACAAGTTGTATTTCTGTTTATCTCTCTGATAGACTAGTCCCTCAAATAAGTATTATTTTCTATAACAGAATCATGATGAAGATGGGGATTAAATTATTAAAATAAGATTCTAGCTAACCTTTTATGGTAAATCAAAATCTTGGACTGAAAGCATTATTTTCAATTTCTTTTTCCACTAAAAGGAGAACACACAAAAATGAGAATAGCTGATGCCCACCAAATTGGTGATTCTGTTTTTAAGACAAAGACACACTTGATCTCAAAAAATGACTGCGTTCATAAATCTTCAGTGGACCCTCTAGTTTTTTTTTTTTTTGCGGTACACGGGCCTCTCACTGTTGTGGCCTCTCCCGTTGCGGAGCACAGGCTCCGGACGCGCAGGCTCAGCAGCCATGGCTCACGGGCCCAGCTGCTCCGCAGCATGTGGGGTCTTCCCGGACCGGGGCGCGAACCCATGTCCCCTGCATCGGCAGGCGGACTCTCAACCACTGCGCCACCAGGGAAGCCCGGACCCTCTAGTTTTAACAAGAGTGTCTGCAGGCAAAAATATCCGTTGGCTGCAACAGAGTCTACCAAGCAATGAACATCTCCTTCAGGTGGCTGGATTTAAGAATGTAAAGATTCTGCTTAATCCACATCCGTAAATTATTGCCATATGAGCCCAGGACACAATGAGTCTCATTTTTATTTACTGAAGACAAAATATGTATGGTCTCAAAGAACATCAAATGGGTTGTTTCCCCACCAAATGTGTTATGAGCAACCATTTACTAACCCCTGCATGCCCACTGAAATGCCTACCGTTGACTCACAGTGCAATGGCAGTCAAGCTCATCGCAGAGAGGACCGGGTTAGGCACTGCCTGAATACTAAGCCTACTGGGGCCAGGCAGGAAATGTGCATAAGTGGGTGGATCAGCCGGGAAGTGTGGCAGATGGAAGGGCCCGTGCCTAGAAGGAATGGAGCAGCAGGTACTCACCTCCAGCCACCTGTCACCTGCAGAAGCCTGGGCTCTATAGTGCCTGACCTTTCCATCTGCCAAAAGAAGCTGGAAATTCAGCTGCTGATTCACATTATGGAAAACAACTCTGTATGGGTCAGATATCTTTGGGCTGAATTCGGCTATGAGCTGCTAGTTTGTGTTCTCCTTGAGCCTTACTTTCTTGAAGGAGATATCTACTAAGCCTGGATTGCTAGCTTCCTGAGCCGGGCAGTAGCCAAGGCTGAAGGCATCATCCAGGGAGGCAGCGCTGGGGATGGTGGGCGGGATCAAGAGAGCACGTCTAATGGGGAGTTCATCCTGCAACGTTCAGACATTTGGCTTTCACCCAAAGGAACAGGGTACTTGACCCACCGGTACCTTCTACCTAAGAAGAGATTACTGACCTCCCTTGACTGAGTCACCAGATATGAAATACACATGTTGCCTTGTCTTTTCCAAGCTGATGATGGATTCAGAATGAGCCATCATGTGCCCTTACCTTTGGTGTGCACTTGAAAAAGAGCTGACCAGAGTGAGAAATGCACTCGGTTGAAAGCAAAATAGTCTGTGCAGAGGCTGAAACACTGAACTTGAAAGCATGAATACCACGAACTCAACAGCAGAACTAACTAGCACTCATGCAAGAGGGTTCAAAGAAGACAAATCAACATATAATTTCCTCAGTGCTTCACGGTATCAAGTATTAACACTTTCTGAGTTTTCTACCTTGTGGCTGATCTCCAGGAAATGCACATGTAAATAATTTTGGAAATTGTTAGCTTCTAGATGACTTCTAGACATGTTCGCACTTCTTATGTAAATGTGTTCATTGCAGACATTCAGAGATGTCAGATGAGTTATCCTTTAAAATGTTAGTTCAGTAGTAAATTCAGTAAGAACTCTTACTGCTTGGCTTAAATGATAGAAAAAAATATTTCAGTGAAAAGACCAACTGTTTCTAGGGATCCAAACCACGAGAAACAGTTAGAAAAGAGGGCTAATGAATGTTTTAGTTAAACATTCAATACTAACTCTCTTTGTAACGTTGAGTTTGGAGAGGTAGATATAATATACCTTATCAAATATCTGTGTGGCCTTGCTGAAATCTGAAGGAATCTCAGTGGCTCTGCATACCACTAGCATAAGAGCTCAAGCAGACATTTCCAAGCAGGGCTGTTGCATTAACTGGGTCCACAGCGCAACCGAATTGCGTAAGGACAGGGGCACTGTCTCATTCCTCTTTAGATCCCTAGTAAAAAGGATGGGACTGGCTATATAGGAGACACTTCTTAATTACTGGTTGCATGGATGGCTGAATAAGTAAGAACTTACCGAGGCATAATGCCACAATGTTGGCATCTACAGAAGACCAACAGGCCTCTCACAAGCAAGAGGTTGCGGTGGAGGCAGGAAAAGAACCCCTTGGAGAGTTTACATCTCTTACCCTTTCAGAGCAGCTAAGGCTTCAGGAATATCCAAGAAAAAGAAACATTCATCCCCATCCCCCCACCCCATGTTCTATACAGATAAAAGGAAAAATATTCCAGGCTGGGGGCAGAATCACTCAGAGGATGGAAACATGGCAGATAAACAAAAATGGCACCTGAAGAAAACTTCTAGACTTAGAATATTTCTTAGAAATCTCTTCTCATGGTTACAGGGCCCTGTTTCCTCAGAAGGTAATTAAAGAAAGGGATGTTTCACTGTCTCCTTAAACAAAACTTATTATTAATCTAAAAATAGACAACTGGATGGAATTTCCTAAAAATATGGCCAAGCTAAGGAGGCCAGCCTGTTGCTCACCATCCCAGTATCTTTGTCTTTATTCACGGTATTCTTCTTGTTCTCTCACTCATGTCGCTCTTCGCTACTTTCCACTGGCGTTCCTCCGTCCTCCAGGCCCTGCGTTATTTAATATTCTCTGCATCTTCTCCCTAGCACTCCACACGTCTTCTCCATGGAAGCCTCTACTGTCTGAAATTCCCTGGTTTTGTCTGAGAGGTGAAACTTGTATTTTGGTTGAAGCAAACTATACAAAAGCAGAAAGACATTTGTATATCTTTGGCTGCCAGAGAATTCTGTACTTAATTCTAGGGTAGATTACTATAGATTAGCATACTATGAATTATTAACATCAAAAGCAAATGCCTTTGGTTTCTTGGTGGACATATGTTATCAGAGTAATTCTCGTGATATGTGTTGATCAATGAACACTTTCAAGAACTTTGACTTATTTCATGACTATTTGTAAATTTTGTTTTTGAAGATTTTTTTTGATGTGGACCTTTTTTAAAGTCTTTATTGAATTTGTTACAGTATTGCTTCTGTTTTCTGTTTTTGTTTTTTTGGCCATGAGGCCTGTGGGATCTTAGCTCCCCGACCAGGGATTGAACCCGCACCCCCTGCATTGCAAGGCGAAGTCTTAGCCGGGGGACCACCAAGGAAGTCCCAGTATTTGTAAATTTTAATTGTATAAAAAGTTCAAAGATAATTAGAGGTGCATGAAAAGATACTTTGAAAACCAGTCACATTCATTATTTGAGCGGTACGTTTTTCCAGGGCAGGGCAGGGTCTTCTGCTGTATTTGATTTGTTTTCCAAGTGGAGTTTTATTTATACAGAAAAGGCATATACTGGGTTGTGGGAGAAAATTCTCAAGTGTGACAACCAGTTTCACTCTTGGGAAGAGCAACCTGAGGTTGGTGGGAAGGCCCACAATATTTAGCAGAACTTAAAGAGTACTTCAGTGCAGATTATTGTTTTGCCTTCTGTCATTAATATAAAGTTTACACTTAAAACTCTAATTCTTCTGTTTTCAATGACATATCACTTTGCTGATGACTCACGACTGTCTAATATTTTCCACTCTACGATATTTGAACAAAAAGACTTTTCAGATCTACTTTCTAAGAATTATCATTTAAAATACTACTAACTGAGTTTTTGTATGAAAGGCAGTAACACTGGCCTCACTGAAGATTACTGACGAGGGTCCACACTGGCGATTTATATCATCTGGATAAAATACATACATGGAGCGTCTTGATTTGAGCAAGATTCCACTCCTTGCATGAGTCCAAGTCACCTGGAAAAATCCAGCCTCTTGTGAGGATTGCAGCGATGCTTTGATCATGATTCCCAGCTCCACCCCTGAGGGGATGCTGAGGTTTACTTCTGTTGCTTTCATGGTGAGATGGGAGTCTACACCTCAGATCATCTAAAAATCCATACATCATTCATGGGTGACTTTTTCTCCAAAATGATATTTATGAGGAAGAAAGGAAAGGCATTTGAGAGGAGATTTTGTATTCCTCATGCCTCCCCCTGTTGCTATAGCAGTGTTGAAAAGAAAATCGCATTTGGGAGTGTTGTGTGCTCATTCAGGAAGAGAGGGGCTATGAGACCATGTTTGCTCTGCAGGTGCCAGAGCAGGTCGAAGTAAAACAAAATGCTAGATTGGAAGGGCCACATGACAGCCAGGAAAAAAGAAATTGGCAAATCAATTATAGCATCCAAGGCAAATGAGAAAGAGGGTGGTGTGAATGCATCTGGTGGCCACCCAGGACCAGGTTCCAGCTTTTACCTTCCTATTCATCCTCTGGCATTCTTGGTTCCATGCCGTACATCCCATTCCTACTCCACACACCTTCCCCAACAAACATTCCAATCACGCAATGAACCATAGACTGTGGTGCCTCTACCCTCAGCTGGTGGAGAAGGTGAAGGACTTTCCTATCACACGCTGTCTGGGGCTTTGGGTTAAGCATATGCTTTTGGCATCTTTCTTGAATCGTAAAGATGTAGAAGCATGGTATTTAGCCTCTTTCATGCTGTGAGCACAATATTATCCTTGAGCAATGTCACCAGTTAAGTAAACTATTATAGGCCAGCCTGGAGACCTAACCATCAAATCCACCACTGTCTCCATAGGAAAATTACTTGAGTTCCAAACCAAGTGGCAAAGGGAATTTTGAACAAACATTTTTAAAATTAGGGACTGTATGTATATTAAGGAAGGCTAAACTCCTCTACTACATCAAGAAATAATATATAATTGGGCCACACTATTTAAAAATACTGTAAAATATTATAGAAAAGGTAATAAGATATTTTTCTAAAAATATTAAGTTTAGAATATGTGCAGTGAGATACGGAGCAAGCAAGGCTGTCTGGGATTAGACAGGCTGCCCACATCTGAGGCTACTTCAGGGAAGGTGACCTCTGGACATGAAGGGAGAATCTAAGAAAACATTTTTTCTACCTTTAAAAACCAGTTTATGCAGCGACTGAAAAGAAATTCCAAAAGCATTCCTTTAAACCTGTTTTTTTCAATATGGGGTTTTGCTCCCAGTAATAAATTGAAGAATCAGGCCAAGAAAAATCACAGAAGCAGGATCCTGCTGGATTCAACATTAAGTCCCCAATCGTGCTCAGCGCCCTGCTTTTGTATCCTCTACCATTATGTTAGACTTAGGATCCTGGGCACATCTTGGCCGTAGTAAAACAGTGGAGCAGAATGTATAATTCAGTCTGCTAAGAACTGGTTTTTAAGACACCAAAGGCAGAAAATTAACCAAATGCTGGGATTCAGTGAAAAGAAGGGTAAGTTAATGTCATGCGCAGGACGTGAAGTGTGCCTTTGTGTATTGTAGTCATCGTCCACATTTCTCAAATTGATAGGATGACACTGCCATTTAAAAATTTCCAGCAAAAGTAGTTTTGTTTTGTTTTCTTCCTTTTTCGTTCTTTGCCTGGGTGTTTGTGTATGTGTGTCAGAGAGCGAGAGAAAGATGAACAAAACCACTCAATGTGTGTAAAATAATGGTGCAAAGGAAAAATCAAAGAGAGTCTTGGAGTGGCATTTCGGGAGGCTTGTTTGTGCCACCAACGAGCTTTGTGTCCCTTCTGGGCCTCAGTGTCTCACTCTGCTTGTACCACATTGGCACCTCTGCAGTGTGGTGGGTAGTTAACCAGGTTGCCATCTGTCCTCCCTAATAACTCCTCAGAAAGTGCCCTAAATATCCTGGTATAATAGATGGCAAAATAGAAACCAAAGGAAGAAAGCAAGCTCCTACGTTCTCTCTTATTTCTCTGTTACTAACTGTCCCCCCTCACAGCTCAGTGCTTAGGCCCATTCTTTCAGCTTCTCTACTTTTTGAGATGATCCTTATTATATAATAATTACTTTGACTGTAATTACTTACATGTTGGTTTATTGCCTGTCCCCTTGACAGTGTAAGAGCCACAGGAACAGGGACTGTTTTGTTCATTGCTGTATTCCCAGAATTTTGAATTTCACATGACACATAGTGGGCTCTTTATAAACATTTGTTGAGAAAAAGTATGAAGATGCATTGCACTGGGTTAACAGTGGGCTTTTGTTACGGCCTCAGAATAGACTCAGCTTCTGGCCTGCATGGTTCACTGAGGAAGAATTTGCATTTGCACTCAGTTACCTGTTCCATGAAAAGAGAACTCTTAAAGGAAAACACAGCAACAATAAATAATTTTTAATGTGAAAAGAATAATTTTATACTATGGATTAAAAAAAACAAAAACCTACGTATAATTAGGCATCTTTCTTTCCAATCCTAATTCTTTCTTCTTTGGAGAAAAGTCTATTCAGATCCTTCACCCAATTAAAATATTGTGGTAAAGTAAGCAGAGCATAAAACTGACCATTTTAACCATTTTTAAGTGTATGGTTCAGTGGCATTAAGTACACTCACACTATTGTGCAACTGTCGCCACCATCCATCTCCAGAACTTTTCATCATTCCAAACTGAAACTCTGTGCCCATTAAACAGTAACTCCCTCTTCTCCTTTCTTGCCAATACTTAACGCCTCCTTCCTTCTTTCCCTCCCATCCTTCTTTTTATCCTCCCCATTTTGGGCTTCAGAATGGAATTTTTCTGTTTGCGTACCTGAATCGTCATCGATTCCTTGGGATACTATGGAATTGAGCTCTATGGTTTTACCTACAACTGAATTAACCTCTAGTCACTCCTTTCACAGTTGCCTCCTCCAGGCTGCCCAAAACATTCCTTCTCAAGTAGAACGAATCAAGTAGTGATGTTCGTTTAACCTGAGATTTATATGAAGGTAAGGTTCTGTGAAAACAGTGGAGAAAAACAGTATCTCTCTTTTAAAATTATTGTTTAGAAAAGAAAAAAAGAGTCCTGGATGAAAGGACTCCTCCTGGTAGACTCTTTTTTTACAGAAGTTTCCTGCCAGTTTGCCACCCTTGGAAGGGTGAAATGGTGCCCTCATTCATCCACTTTCTAGCTCTTGTTTACTGGACTGAAATTTGAATTTCCTTGTTGGTCTCATCAACTAACCATATTTTCAGACATTTCTGATATCGAACTTGGATTTTAAAAAGGTTTGCTTCTACTGGAACTTTCTTCTTAAATGGTTAAAACTTTGTAAACCAATAGGTAAATTCAGTAGTTAGCAGTTTTTAAGGGAACCATATAAAGAACTTCACCCCAGTCCTGCATTGACCATAAGCTCCAATCTAATTCAAATATGGTGGAGACACAAGAGAACAGGATTTGGAGATCAGTGAACCTGAGTTCTAAAACTGTCCAGCCACTTCCAACCTGCTTGAATCTTAAGCACATTATTCTTTAAAATTTGCTCTCCTCTGGAAAATGGATGAGACACTTCACAGAGTTCTACTGAATATTAAATTAAATAATGTATATAAAGTGTCTGATATGTAGTAGTGTTTTTTGATAAATGTTGCTTCCCTTCCCTTGGTCTATTTATTTGAAAATTCATAATCCTAAATAAAATTTGGTTTCAGCTTCTACTTAAATAGGCATTCAAATAATAATTTTGTGCATTTAAATATTATATGATCTGTATGACACTCCATATGTGTTGATAATAAATTTGATTTTGATGAGATTAGGATTTTCTAAGATGTCAAATGCACTTCCCTTTCTGTGTATGTATATCTTGACCTGTCACTGACAACTAAATAAATATAGGCTGAACTTCTTTATTGTTCGTGAAAGTCTTGACTGTCATTCATATTAATCATTTTCCAAACTAAAATCTTTTATTATAAAAGCATCAACATCCAGTACCATACAGTGATCAAAGTCTACTGCAATAGAAAATTACATCCCTGGTGGTCCAGTGGTTAAGACTCCATGATTCCACTGCAGGGGGCACGAGTTCAATCCCTGGTCCGGGAAGTTCCGCATGCCACGGGGTGTGGCCAAATAGATAAATTAATTAATTAAATTAAATAATAAATAAAAACTCAAGTTAAAAAAAAAGTTACATCCCATGGGAGGCAGCATCTCCCACTCTTTAAATTTAGATCCAGTTCAAACCCAGCTTCTAGACCTAATAACTGTGTTACCATGGGTAAGTGATTCAACATCTTTTATTCTTAGTATTTCTCTTCCCTGTAATGGGAATCAAACGTTGTCCCTAATGCATAAGTAGTTGTGAGCCTTAGATAATGTAATTAACAAGTGCTTGGTGGTAGTAAGCAGATGCTACTGTTATCCTGTGGTAGTAGTTCACCTATTTTAATTTCTTAGGCTATGCCACAAAACATGAATATGAATATTTTGACAAGGTATAGCATTTACTAATAATTCTTAGATCACTGGGCTTAGAGCAAACCACTATTTATGAACGCTTCTGCACACCCAGTTCTGTCTAATAAACACCCATACTTCAATTTTGAAACCTTCACCTCTTCTCAGATAGGTTCACATAACCAGCAGGAAAAATGAGGGGACTTAGGTTATGAGTTTATGTTAAAAAAAAAAAAAAAAAGAAAGCAATTCTTAAACACAGTTTTCCAAGGCAAAGGAATATGGTGGGGTTTTCTTCTCATTCTTCACACACACCTTAGATCTCCCTATTTTAACTTCTTTCCTTGTTCAAGACCATCCTTAGTGTTACAGGGGTCAGAGAAGACCAAAGAAAAGAAGATGAACAATAGGAATTGATTCAAGCAATTCCTTTTCTCCTGGATCTTCATAACTAAAGTGGTTCTCTGGCCCTTTCAAATATCTCGGCATAACAATGACAAGAATTGAAAGAATGACTAATGGAAGAGTTATGAGCAATATTTTGAGAAAAAGAAGGAATCGAGAGTAACATCCTTGGGTATCTTTTTGATTCCTCCAAAACCTTTCTAAATTTTAAGGAGGAAGAAAATCTATTGACTGTTCAAAAAAATGTATAGCTAGCATATTCATGCTGGATTGTGGTTTGAGGGAGGGAAAGAGGACTAAGCATGGTGTTAGGAGATCAGTTTCTAATCCCTTACGTAACCTTGACTGAGTCACTTAACCATTGTAGGTCCTTTTCCTCATTATAAAATGGAAGGTTAGGAGCTTGGGGGAGGTTGTATATCTGGTTTTGCCACTTAATAGATGACCTTGCACAAGTTTTTCAGCTTCTCAAAGCTGCAGTCTCCGTATCTGTATATTAGGGAGAAGAATATTTCCTTACAGGGCCATTTTGGGTTTTAATGAGATAGTTCGTATAAAAGCTTAGCATGATGTCTGGCACTTGGTAAGAGCTTACTCATGGAGAGACGCTTGTGTTATCTTTGTGCTGTCTGTATGCTCTGTAGTACTTTGGGGTCCCTTTAATGATCATTTAAAGCACTTTCTCAGGAAGGCAGTGTGGTGAAAGGGAAAAAACACTACCCTAGGCAGGACACAGACAATTGGGTTCTAGTCCTGGCTCTCTTATTATTTATGTGACTTGGGTAAGCCACCTTACTGATCTGGGGTCTTGTTCCAATTTATAATGTAACTTGCATCATCATTTCCCTTTTCTGTTACTGTAGAAGTATGGCATGGTTGTAGTCAGTTTGCTCTTTTGACTTATCGCCTTTCATAACTTTGATGTAGTTAATGCAGGTCTTGGGTCAGACCTGCAGTGCCTGAGGCAACAGTGACTATGGGAAAATGGGTGACGTTTTACAGCATTCAGCTTAATGATGCTGCTTCCAGAAATGCATTGTGGTAAATACCGAAAAGTGTCTGTATTTGATTATAGGAAGCTCATCGACATAAACTCTGAGATCTTTGGAAACTCCAGAGCAAGGAGAGTGACGATAATACTATAATTTGATCACTGAGAGTTAAAACAGACAGACCAAAAGTTTCAGCATATTATATGTGATGCCGAGGCATGATGGAGTCTAAGTGCTAGACTAGCTGTAGTTTTTCATAAACCGGTGTCAGAAAATCCCAGGCAACAAATTTCTCCTTTATAGTACAAATAAAGTGAAGAAGTGTCAACAGGAGCCATTGTATCCATGTAAGTCGTCGGGAGAAATGTCTTGTAGAAGGTTGATGTGGCGGGGAGCTGAGAGCTGGTGAATCCACAGATGCTATAGAAACTGGCAAGGGCCGCTGGGAGACTAAAGGATCAAAATGCCTCCCTGAATTTTCTTGATTTTCTTAGTTACAGTCTGTCCTCCTTCATAGCTTCAGGTTCTGAATTCATGGATTCAACCAACCATGGATAGAAAATATTTGAAAAAATAAAATTCCAGAAAGTTCCCAAAAAAACCCACTTGAATCTGTCATGCGCTGGCAACTATTCACATAGCATTTACATTGTCTTAGGTGACGTAGAGATGATTTAAGGTAGAAGAGAGGATGTGCGTAGGTTATATGCAAATGTGCCATTTTATATAAGGGACTTGGGCATCCGTGGATTTTGGTATTACTCGGGGTCCTGGAACCAATGCCCCACAGATACTGAGGGACGAATGTATTCATCCTCCCCTCCCCACATTTTCCCTTTTCTCTCTATCCCAATTTTATCACTTCATCAACAAAGTAGCTTCCTTACCAGTTAACCTGCGCTCAGCCCATCCCAGCTCACACCTACCCACTCACTTCCTGTAGATGAGTGTTTGCAAGTCTCTCGTTTCGCATTTTGCTGCCCTGCCCTCAGCCTGCCTTTTGACCTCCTCAGTAACCTAACCTCTCCTCACCTGCTCAAGGAGATTTTCTAGTCCTGCCCACGTGTGTCTTCCCTTCACTCCTCACTCACCGCGGTGTGGCCTTTAGTGCGTGTGAGCTACACTGTCCCCCCCTTTAGATCTGATGTAGTAATAGCTGCTCTGTCTGCATCTTTTGTGGGATAAAGTCCAAAACTGATTCGGAAACTCCTATCTGAGCCGCGAAGGCTACTGGGGAAGAAGGTGGGATAAGGGGGAAGCATTGACCTCAGGGTCAGAGTTTTGAGGTCAAATGCAGGCCCTTCTACTGATTAGAGCCACGGCCACATCTGAGCCTTGATGTCTTCACATGTTAAAGAGCGAGAATAGGGCCCATCTGATAGGGTTAAATGTGAGAACACATGTAAAGCATGATGCTGGTACATTTATAATGCCAGTCTCCTTGCCCCTTACCCCACCCCCAGCTCTACCCCTTACATTTCACTCTGGTCAGGAACAACCTCACCAGTTCCTTATCTAATTCCTACACATCCTTCAAGGCCTGCCTCTGCACTTCTATACACAGTAGTGTGTATATGTTAGTCCCAAACTCCTAATTTACTCCCCCTCCCACTTAGGGCCAAGGCTCTGCCGTGGAGCTTACTTCCCATGCACTAATGTTTGAATCCTTGACTGTTTCACTTTGTGACCTTGTCTGATTGCGTCACATCTCTTTGACTAGGCAGTAAACTCCTGGGTACCCTTAGCACCTCCCCACACTGGTGACCTCTAGAATGTTCAGCAGACTCAGCCAGGTCTGACCTTGGAAGCCATTGACTCCTGAGATGTGGCCCAGAGAGAATGCTGGAAGAGGCTGAGAGGCCGGACCTCATGCCAGTTTGTCTTTGACTCATCATGGCGTCATATCCAGTAAGTGAAGTGACAGGCCAGCTTTGTGTCAGGAGACGGCAAGGATCTCTCCTCTCCATCCACCCACACAGCAAGGCTGGCAACTTCCCCAAACATGCAGGTAGAAGTGTGGGAAGGCAGGCAGCAGTGGCAAAACTTGGGGAGATAGATGCCTATAAGTCAAAGATTTTCTCCGTTCATAGCAATTTTTATTAAAAACAAGACCCCATTCATCTTTCAACCCTTGACAATGGATCCAAATTCCTGCACTGTGCCTAGTCTCTCCTTCCTTACAAATGTAGAGCTGGAAATAAACACACATATAGGATGAGCTCTATGTTTATTCCTCTCAAAGAGGAAACCTACGATTAGAAAAATGAGTATGATTTTATTATGGTCAACAAAAGCCAAAGTACTGCTGGGAATATAACTTTTCAATCTAAAAAGATTCCCCCAAATTCCATCAAAATGCAAAAGAGGATGGGATTTGAAGTAAAGTAAGTAGGACGATCCACCAGGCAGTCAATTTCCACGTAAGGACCCTTGACATTTTCTCTTCAACTGCACAAAATTGGAGCTGATATTATGTCTTTAGGAGCTGTATACAAAAGAATTCCACTCAAGTTTCTCACCATGAGGTGTAAATTATTCATGAAAGATGAAAATGTACTAGATTACAACACTTAATATAACTTAGCCTTTCCTTGGAGAATCTGCAAATACATATATTAATTAAACCTCATGGTAGCTCTGCAAAGCAGCTGCTCCTGAGGCAGGAAAATAAGAGGCCTTTTTTCTTCTTATTTTCTGCTTTCTTGAAGAGAAAAAATAATCTGCCTCTCTATGGTTCTCACAGATCCAGCTCCATCTAAGACATACGGAGCGGCCCTCCCACCTCTCCTCTCCACCTTAAACATCTTTTTTTTTTTTCACCAGACTAGCAAGACTGGATTCCAGTGCCCCAGCCACGTTGCACCATGGAATTGAGACTCAAATTGCCAAGCAGCTTTAACCAATGGTGTTAACTGAACGCAAACGCCGCCATTTTTATTGTTTTGATTTTTTTATTTGAAGAGATATACAGCAGGCTCCAGTTAATCTCCCTCTCTCTCCTCCTCTGTCCCTCCACCCCTCTTTCTCTCCACACACACACACACACACACACAGTCCCTCTCTCCACAAAATATTTGATATGGCGATTCTACCTCATTTGAGGCAACCAGATCCATTACTGAAATGGAACCTTCCTCTATAGTTAGAAGATCAGCACAGAGTTAGAGAAGGCCGAACAACGTTAGCAGTATGATGATGCTGAGATGGGTGTCTCAGCCCGAGCACTATTAACAGGCCCTGGATTTGGACAGTTGCTGTCCAGGCCCTTTCAGAGCACAACATACTTGGGGCCCAGCTGCTTTCTGTTGACTGTTCTCAGGACCCAGCAAACTGCGGGAAAGGAGTGGTTCACAGTTCGATCATCCATGCAGGGAGGCCAGTCGCTCTCCTGTATATTTCAGGGGAGGGAACTAACAGGGGTCTCCTCCTCCCACGCTGGGGCTTTGCAGAACCCAGATTTTTCTTGTGAAAAAACACAGGCTCCAAATGGGTCAAGTGGTGAATAGTGGGGAACGTTTAATGCCTCCTACATTTGTCTGAATATAGTCCTAACAGATGACTTTGAATAATAGATGTTTTAGAAAACTCTTTGAGATGAGAGATTAAGTAAAACATGACCTTACCTTTCTAGACTTCTTGGTTAGGATGGGGTGATTTACTGTAACTTTGTATATAGAAGTCCAAGAATCTACATACAAATAGCTTTGAAGTTGTGTTCATGTTTATGTGTGAGAAATGAGTAAAATCTGATGCTCTAAACTTTTCTCATCTCCCTTTAGTAATTTGTAGCAGGCCTGATGAAGCATAATATAGGTATCTGGTTGCATGTAATTATTTTGTCTGGTAAGATACCGTTGAAATTGTTATTATATATATACTAATCAGGCATGTCTGGAAAATGGGGATTTTCTGACTTACCAAATATCCCAATAAACGGAGGGCTAGGAATGTATAATATGTTATTAACTAATTTTCAATAAACTCTTCCTAAGGCCAGCTTTCTGTTGAATGGATTTAATCTTTGGAAGAGGATTCAGAAGATGTGATAAAACCTTGAGGTCATAATTAAACACCAATCAGCACTTTTTGGAGATGTAATTAGTGTTGTTAACATATTGCCAGGAATATAACTGATTTCACCAGCTTTAAAGGCACTGCGTGGGACGCTCCGTTAAAATATTCCTAATAGCCAGTATGTAAGAATTTGCCTTCCTAGCATGGACTCACGACCCAGAATGAATTAGATGAATAACTGCCCTCCGCGTCCACATAGCTGTAGCTGTGGACACGTGGACAACACGTATTCACTCCAAACCTGAAGGGACCCTTTCTTCCAGGCAAAGGCCTGGGAGGTGTCTGAACTTTTGTGGCTCTGATGTCTCATTCGGGTAGAGAGTGGGGAGCCGCATATTCGGCGCAAGTACCCTGGAGGCATTTGCCCAGGGAGTCCACCCAAAGGCTCTCCTTAAATTCAGGTCCTACAGAGGCAACTTCCTGTGGTTGTCAGCCCACATCTCTTCTTCTGCTACATGACATTTATTTGGACAGGTTTTGCCATAGTATGAAACCATTTTTATGTTTCTCTTTGGCTAAACGCGCCTCTCCCTATGTAACAGGCAAAGGCAAGGCAAAGTCGGCCACTCGCCGGCTGCCACTGTCCCACTTCCGGCTCTTGTGGAAGCCTCTCCACGGTCTCCGCAGACTCTCCTGCCTCGTCTCCATCTGCCTGCTCTTCTCAGAGTTGTGTTCCGTCACTTTCCTGCTTGAAAACCTTCAGTGGCCAAATAAAGGCCAGCGAACCCTTTACCCTGTCATTTAAGGTCCTACACACTCGGAATCAAACCTGTGTTGTAGCCGCTCACGAAAACTGGTGCTCTGGCCAACGGGATTGTTAGTTTTTCTCTGCTAAGCTTTACACTTCCCCACCTTTGTTGTATATCAGCACTGTCATTCCATCCATCTAATGACAATGCTTTAAGGAACACGCAGATAGAGTCCTTGTGGAATTCAGAGGATAGAAAAAAGAAATTCTAGCTGCAGGGGTTCAGGGAAAGACTCAGAATACAAATTGTATTTCAATTGGGCCTTCAAGGATGTTTTCAGATAAGGTGAATAATCTCTGTATATAAATGAAGAAACTAAGATTTAAAATATATTTACTAGGAAATTATTTTCTCCCCTTTTGAAATAGAATGTATTTTTGAGGTAAAAAAATAATAAAGCAATAACAGGATAGAGTACCATAATAATTTAAGTTAGAGGGATTTCAATCTGCACTCTCATTTTATTAAATAAAATTTCTTATAATGTGAAAAAAACTAGATCCATATACTAAGCTGCTGACCTCTCCTCTTTCACTGTATACTCTAAGATTATATTGCCTTCAATATAGGCATCTATAGATGTATATATACATCCTGACCTTCTATTAGCAGACTGAAATTGACTGACTTATGTAGTACCTGGGTTTTCATTTCTGATTTCCCTTGTCACGATGCTACTTGTGAGATGAGTGGCAGAGGCTGGGAGTAAAGTCCAGGGCCATGATTCACACAAAAGAAGCCCATAAATCTGCTTCACCAGGACTAATGACTAATTCCTTTTCACTTCTCGTCTTAGTTCTCATCTTACTTGTACAGAAATTATTCATACTTTTCGGTCTACTCACTGGGTATAATATAACATAGACTATTAATAAATAGTTCTGTATCATAATTAATATATATCAACTATGTATATGGTTTCTAAATGTGACCTGGGTATTACATAACTAGCCTGAAGCTCTGCTCAGATGCAGTTCATCTCCCCACCTTAGAACTCACCTCAGTCTGAGCTGCATCAGCAGAACGCCTTCATTTTCCCTAGAGCAACAGAGCTTGCTGCTATTGAATTGCACTTTAAAGACAGTTTTACCTGTGGAAGAAGTGACTTCCGTTCATTTATAATTATAGAGAGAGGCAGTGTAGCATGGTGGTTAAGAGCAAGGCCTCTGGGATCAAACTGCCTGGGTTTAAATTCCAGCAAGACCATTTATTAGAAGTCTAACTTTGGCTAAGTTGGTTAACCTTGGTTTCAGTTTTACTGTCTATAAAATGGGGGTGACAGTAATATTTATAACACTGTAGTAAAGATTGAGTATATCCTATACATATGTATTCTTTCTCATATGATATATATAATATGATATATTAAAATATGTAATGTATTGTATAAGAGAGAAACCATTTAGAATAGTATCTTATATCTATAAGTAATTTGTTAATAATATTATTATTAGGTGTAACTTGTATATTAAGGCCCAAAGACCTTAATTGAAACAGGAGATAGCTGTTGGTAAATTTGTTTATTGTATTTTGGTTTATATATCTACTCCCAGAGCTAAACAACCAAAAAATAATTTTCTATTTCCCAGAAGTATTTGGATCTTGTCGTCATTTAATTTCAAACTGCAAGTCTAAGTTCAGTTAAAACTTTCATTGCTGTCACCTTGATTAAGCCCTGAGGGTAGAATTTATAGATTTATTGCCAGTTCAACTTGACTCATCATGGGGTAACATGTGAAGGAAACCTGGGCCGGAGGAGCTGTCATGGGATGTTTTGGTGTATGTTCTTTCTTCTCTGAATGACTTGTATCTTATTACAAATACTTATGAGATTTGAACTATTTGAACTGACAGTCTAAATTGATCAAATGAACTAAAAAGCTGTCAAAACCCTACCACATTTTGTGTTAAAGACAGATGGCTCAATGAAGGGAAAGAAGGGAGGATGCGTATCATGCACTGAACTCTGAAATCATTAGCACCACTTTCTACTCTGTGTTTACCTTTATAATCTCATGCGTTGGGCTTAGCACAGCAGCTAAGGAACCATAGGTTTGCTGAATCTTAGAGCTGAAAGGGACCTCGGAGGCCATCTAGTTCTAATCTTCCTTTTACAAGTGAGGAAACAGATTCATTTTGTTTAAATGACATGTAATTCACATGGACATGATTCAGTGTGAGTTTAAAGGGCGAAATCTTAATAAGATGAAAACTTGTCATTTCACAGCCATCAGAAATCTCTCTGAATTCTGAACTCTTGGGCACTAAAAGAATTTCCAAGTTCTTTTGTAGCTGCTTTGCTCTTTGAAACTTGTTGAAAATACATTAAGAATATCATATCTGAAAATTTATGTTTACTACTATTTCTTTTTCTGTTGTCTTCATGTGCAAGCAGACTTTCATTAAGAGTCATCACTGAAGTGCAGCCCAGCAACGACTACATCTGATAAACTGCAAAATGGAGAATCTAGGATTCTTGAAGCTACTGTCAGGTACTTCTATAATTATACTTCTTTGGATTTAATTGACGTTAACTTGTTAGTTCCTTTACCAATCACACTCTGCTGAAAAGTGATATATTTTAGCTTCTGAATAGTTATGCTTCCCCTACACACATACATAAACCTACGCATACGTATGCAATCTCAATTTTTTCTACCAAATTGAGCCAAAGAATCATTAGGCTGGAAAAATATTTATGATACATGATCAAGAATTTATCATAATAAAGGGACTTATCCTAAAACTCCAAAATAGTTCTTTATCTTGACTTCCTTTCCATTCCCAAGAAAGAGCTCTCTGTATTAGAAGTGCTTAACTTGCCGTAAAGTATAACGTTACATTCCATTGTAACGAACACTCTATTATGCTTGAAACTTGCTTTCTGATGAAGGGACTTTATATAAAACTTCTGCTCCAGATCGCAAAAACATGGTTCAGGAAGACAGGACTTAGACATAAAAGAAACCTTTCCAGTTTCCCTACTAAGAATGACCATGTGAAAAGAGGTGCTTTGAACCTAATGATGGAAGGACGCACACTGTCTCTCCCTTCTGCCATCCCATCATTTAAAAAAATCTTCGCAGCTAAGAAAGTGATTTGCTGTTCTTTGTTCTATCTGTTTGGAAGCTGAGCTAGCTTTCCTTAGAGGGAAGCTGGCATGTTGAGGTGGCGAGTGAAGAGCCAAAGCGTTGTCAGCAGTTGGTATTGCCTCTGAGGGCCTGCTTGGCCTCTCCTCCCTCCCTCCTCGATCTTTTCTGCTTTATCAAAACTCAGAGGGCACAGGAGGAGCTCACAGGATTTTACTTTTATTCCTTCATATAAGTGCACTCACGCCTATCTATTCAGCAATGAAACCTATCGCTCTGGAATCACTCATTCACTAGAACTGGGAAAGAAGCGTGACTCAGCCCTTCCCGCCTGCAGAATGTAGTTTGGAATCTGCTATTTATGCCCAGACATGATTTTTTCCAGTTTATCCCGTTAGCTGGGACCTTCCCTCCACCTCCTCCTATATGTCTTGTCATCTTTTATCAGTACAGTTGATTTTATTAAAACAAAAATCAAAACAAAACAAAACGAGAAAAAACCCACTACACTCACAGCAAAACCAGAATGGCTCTTCTGTGAAGGGAGAGCATGCGCAGTCAAGTGTTTTTCCGGGCATGTGAGAGTTTATGCTTTTACGCCTCTCCTGGGACCAGAAGCACATGTTTGCAAGTTGGTTGGCTGGGGTTAGGGTTACAGTCAGCCTGTGACGACAGGAAACAGCCAGCTGGCCCTCCCTGAGAAAGAGTCCATCCGAGGTCTCACTGGCACATGCGTTAAACCAAAAGAATTACACGCCCCTAATCAGTTATATCCAGCCTTTGTGAACTCGGTGGCCCCGTACTCTTCTTCCAGGACCGTTTGTCTCTCACTTGGGAACCAAGCGAGTTTGGGAGCACATAGGATCCAGGTGAAATGTTAACAAGAATCATTCAGACCTCAAATTTGACACTAAGGGAAAAGGGGAGACTTTTCTAAGAGGAGAATTTTCTTTTCCTCCACAATAGATAATAGGGTCTCTGAATGAACTGAATCCAAATACAGCCAGCTCTGAAGCACTCCCAGGTGAGCTTTTCTGATTTTTCTGTGACAATTCACAAAGCCCTGGATGCGTAATGCTGCCCTGAAAGGAATGTAAGCCTGTCAGGTTAATCACACAATATTAGGTACGGAAACGAACAGCGCAACACGAAACACAGCTACATCATTATTTGCAGTAAATGTTAACTCTAAATAAGTGCAACCTGTCCACAAATGCTGGCCATAAACTAATCAAAAAAATAAAATAAAATAAAATCTGATGGATAAACATGAAAAAAAAAAATTCTCCCTGAGAATTTTTTTTTTTTTTTTTTAACTATCAGCACTCATTTAGAGTTTGGGATTTGTGAAAGAAAAGCTTTAAAAGGAGCAAACCTGATTGGCTGTGGCTGCTGCTGCGAAGGGGGCACTTGTTGCAGGAGCTGTTGCCGCAGAGACAGTGGCTGACGTAGCGCTGTGCATCATGGGTACTTTCAGGAGGGGGACCATGGGAGCAATGAACAGGAGGGTGTAGCGTTACGGTAACAGAAGTGGCATTTTGGCATATGGTGAATATCAGAGCAGCAAGCCATCATGGGTTAAACCAGCAGATGGCATGCAATCACAATGCAAAGCAAGGAAGCATATGGGAGAGAAATAAAAAAAAGGGAAAATAGCTTATTACAAGTACAATTAAAGGAAGTTTTAAAATATCATCAGTGATTCCCAGAAAGGCCAAAGCAGATTACTTTGGTTGATGTATTTATAAACCCTTTTACCTCCAGCACTAGATCGTTCCCAAGTCAGAGTCTACAGTGCCTGTAATAAACAGTGCTCCCCAAAACGCGAAATTGTAATGTCCAAATGAAGTAAGACTATGCAATATTCACTTTTAATCATCATTCTAAAACATCAAAGCCTCGATAATGTAGGCCTAATTTGGGTTAGAATTTTCTTGGAATTAATTGCAGTTAAATTGAATGTTTTGGGTCGATTTGGGCCTGCCTGCTTGAACTGGAATTACTGGGGATTGTGGTTTATTTGGGTCAATAAACAGTAGAGCAGAAATCATGGCCTTGATGTAAAATTGTAACACAGTCACTGTGAAACAGCCAGACAAATTTTGCCAATGTTTATTTTTCTTTACTCTAAGTGGAACTAATCCATATGTCCTTAAGACAGACTTTTGTACCAAGGCATTGGAATGTGTGGGGATAGCTTATGTATGTACTATTAAAAGTTAACATCTAAGGGAATGGTAAGGTACAAATACTCATCACAAATAAATCAACACAAAATTAAAAAGGATAATAAAGCAAGGCAGTTGAGACATTTGTTTTCAAAATACATCCATTTATAATTTTTTTTAAATAAATACTTCTGGGAAACTCTGATAACTCTAACACACAGCAAAGAGGAGATAAAGGCACACCACATGAAACTTTAAAACATTGATGAAATTAGCCTGCCTCTCTGATAAAGTAAGCTTTTTCTTTTTTCTTATGCTAAACCATATAAACTATAAAGAGAAACAAAATACAGATCATTAAAAAGCAGACTCGTACTTGTGGTTTTATGTCTTGCAGTGGTTGTTCTAGTCACATTAAGATGGTCACTGTCTTCAGTATACAAGTACATTTTGAAACCTATACATTAACTCTAAAGCCAAATAAGCCTTCAGATCTACCAGTTCCTACAGCATTTCTACGATCTTTGAGGTAAATCTCAATCAAGTGAAGGTATTGTACATAATATAAAAGACAAATAAAAAAAGGTTGGAACCTACCAATACTGGTAGCGGGTGTCATGCACAAAACTGACCCTGCATGTCATGCAATGGTAGGTGGAAAAAAGTGAATAAAGGGAAAGAAACAGGTTAGCGGTTTAGAGTTAACATTCAAAGTGAGATTGAAGCACAACCAGAAATAAGTAGGGTTAGTTAACACAGTCTTTTAGAGTCATTCACATGTTCAGTGTGGACACAAATATATCTGACTTATTTTAAGCCAATATTATTCATTACTTTTCACACTTTTGATTCATCTCCATTGACATGATTCTAGTAAGAATGACATGTGATAATGCAGCAGTCACCTTCCTCTAAGACCTCACAGTATCTTACAGACATTCTCAAGTTCATCCTCCAAGGTAGGAAGTGGGTATTTTACAGATGAAAAATCTGAGGCATAGTAACTACTCCAAGGTCATGCATCGTGGGAGTCAAGGCTAAGGCTAGAAATAGAATTCTGTTCCTAAATCCAGGTCAGGTTTTGTATTCACTATATCACACTGACCTTATTGAATTAAAAGTTTGCTTGTCTGATTGTAAAATGTTTTGTGTCAATAACAATATGAAAATAAAAACAGTAATTAAGATTCCATATCCTCTAAATCAAAGGGTTGCAGGTCAGGTGAATTTTAGAGTACTGCTTGAAAGCCCTCAACGTAGGAAGACTGAGGTTCCCGTGACGGGATGACCGGATGTGTGTGTGACCTATTTTCTGTTATGAGATTCATTATGACAAAGGAGCGGTGGCTAGCAATAAAATCTAAACACTGCAGATGCAAAACAGCACTGAACTGAGGCTGGGATAGGACCAGGGCTAGGGGTTTTTGGTGTCTAGGTGGGTAAGTGGGAGGGTGGGAAGGAGAGAGGGAGGGAGGGGGGTTTACAGCCCTTCCTTGGGAATAGCTGCCTTACCTGTGGGTGGTCATATTAATGTACTTGAATCAGAAAACGGACCATGAATATAACATATGTTGTGGAATACTGAAAAAAGAATTGTATTGAAAGGAATTATCTACTTCTGGTTCAGCTCCTTAGAGTGAAAATCAAGGTAATGTAAGGATTTAGGTAACTGAGGATTGGGTGTCATATGGGTACCAGAGAAGTAGTCTTTAATGAAGGTAGGTGTACCCACTTAGGGTTTTAGAACTGCCTTCTGAGATACTGGGTGAAGAATCTGAGATATGTACGTCTTTATTCTCTCTGCTGAACTGTTCACACCTGAGGGAGACTTTTTGCCTGATCTGCGTTTTGATCAGGCCAACATTAACTAGTCAGGAAAAGAGGCTATTTAACTGGGCGACTCCTGGATTCTTCAGCAAACATGTGCTAATATATCCAACTGAAAACACACACAAACACCTCATGACACCCTATCTTTCTCCAGCCCTATGTTTCTAAACTTCTTCACAATCAAACTTCTGGAAAGTTACCTACACATAAATTTGCACTTCCTTGACCCCGTTTATTCTTCAATCCTCTCCAATTTGGCTTTCATTTTCACTTCTCCACTCAAACTGCATGTCATCAAAGAACTCCGTATTTCTGCAATCAGTAAGAACCCTTCCATCCTGAGTCATGGTAACATTTAGCACTTGTCTACTCTCTCCGTAATAAACTACTCTTTTCCCTTGGATTTTCTGATAACACAGACACAGACACAGACACATATGCAAACACAGACACACACATACTCTATCTCTATATACTAGAGTTTTTCAGGGCTCAGTCTGGTTCCTTTTCATCTACTCTATACTTTTCTTCTGGTATGTCATTCACTCCATGGTATTAATTCAATTTAAGATTTAAATACTATCTACAAGCTCAAGGCTTCCAAATTTATGTATCCCGCCCAGATAGCTCCTCTGAGCTCCAGGTTTTTCTGTCTAACTGTTTATCTGGCCTTCCTACTTGGATTTCTCACAAGCATCTCAAATCGAACATGTCCAAGCGTTGACCTTTTCCACAGCATCTGTTTCTCCACCTCAGGAAATGCTAGATGGACGTCACCATTGATGTCGTAGCTCTAGCCCAAACTGAAAGTTCTCCCTGACACCACTTTCCCTCGTGAAATTCCCTGGTCCAACTCACCAATAAGACAAAGCAGTTCTGCTTCTAAAGTGCGTCTTGTGTTTGTCTATTGGTCCATCTTCACTGCCACTCCTCATGGCCTGATCACCATTTTATGATCTGGGATCGGCTATGCAGTAACATCCTAAGTGGTCTTCCTGCCTCCATTCTCGTCCCCCCCTTTAGTCCATTCTCCATTCTGCTGGCAGAGTAAACCTTCCCCAATACAGGTCTGTTCACTTCTCTGCTGGAAATGATTCATTGCCTTCTCATTGCTTTTAGGATAAAGGTTCCCATGGTCTAGTCTCTGACTATCTCCCCAGCTCACACTATACTCCTCCCCTGGCCCCCATGCACCAAGCTTCAGACAGATTAGCCTTTCATTTCTTTGAAATGAACTCATCACACTTTTGTCCTACTTTTGGGCTTCTCACAGCTCTCCGCCCCTGCCTAAAATCATCATTACCCCATTCTTCATTTTCCAGGTCTCGAGGTATATGTTGCTTCTTTAAAAAACTCTTCAATTGTTCTGTTACCTATATTCACATGCCACTTAAATCAGTTTCCTATTTTAAACCTTACTGAACTCTCTACTTTTTCATTCATTATACTCATAAAAACTTTTAATTATATACTTCTCTGGCTATTTATTGAAATCCACCTCTCCTCTTCCACTGTAAACTCTGGAGGGCAGGGTTCATGTCTGTCTACGTCTATGGGGCGCATGGTAAACAGTCAATTGAGTGAATGTTCTCAGCCACCAGTGAGAGTGTATTGGGAGCAACTTATTCCTAAAATGTATTAAAGTACCCAGTTCGTGAATGATTTCAAAGTCAACCATGGCTGGATTCAAAATCATCCCTATAAAAATTCCATGTTATTCTCTCGCATTCCAATGCGGATGGGCTTTCTTGGAGCACTTTCCTTTCTTGGACACACCTGAATGTCACTGAGCTGCAGATCATCAACAGCAGCTCCTACAGCCACACTGGGCTAGGACTGGAACCGTCCTTTGGCTTCAGTTCAGGATGCGCCTGAAACGCTCAACCAAATCAATGTGATGAGCATCTCTCTCTATGTGGCCTAAAAGTGATATGCATATCGGAAACACAGAAGTTTTGCAATGTGTGGCTGTCTTACTCAATGGCAGATTCTGGTCCTGATCTTCTTTCTAAGCTCCATCTCTGCCTTTTCACCCCACTCTCTCCCACCCCCCACCCCTGCAAACACAGCCCCTTCAGTACTTTACACTGAGCTACAACGGGCAACTTGTTATTCCTCAAGTACACTGTTCCCAATCCATGCTCTTCCCCCTGCCTGGGATGCTCTTCCCACACTGGTAAAATTTCCTTTCAAAGTCCTAAGCAAATTTCTCCTCCTTTGGAAAGTCCTTCTTTCTCCATATCCTTCGTCGCCACCACCTACTGCATGTCCCATGGCGAATACATTGTCTCTTGCTTCCTCATTCTCAAATCGCTTTGCCCACTCCCTAAGGTAGCCCTTCACGCTTTGCATTATATTTGGTTTTTGCCGTGTTCTGAACTCCGTTGTATGCCCCTACTGGCTTTGGAACCCAGAACAGACTATGTGTTCAACAGTGGCTTGCTGAATTCAATAGGATAAACACATTTTGCTATGGTTATACAGATAGGGTTTCCACTAAACACTGACAAATCTTTCACCAAGGTGTGTGATACACTTATGTAATAGTATGGTTTCTGATCATTAGGCAGTATTTGTGCTAGCACTTCCCTGTTCTACTTACTCTGTATTTCCAATATAATGAAATAAATCAAGGAGAGAGTCAGTAGGTCGTCTTTGCTCTGACTGGCAGAAGCATTTCACTAAGGCACTAATTCTATTAACAAACACTTCTCAAATGTTTTCTGCTTCAGTTGCACAAACATTTCAGCTCTAGAATCTGCGAGTAGAATTATCTGGACAATTCCATGAATCATATATTCCACTTTACGGCAAAGGCACAGCCTCAGTTTTCCCATCTGCAAAATGCAAATAATTACGCCTGCCACTTGGCGGAACTATCTTGAAGGATAATGAGATAAGAACACTTAGAGGAACTCAGAATAAACCTGTCAGAGAAATGCCAAGAATTATTATGCTGCTATTTCTGTGTGTGTGGTTTTTGTCACTTTCCTAACATAGCAAAGAAAAAGTATAACCACTAGGTTAAAACAATGCCTATCAAAAAAGGAAAAATCCCACCCACTGCAAATGTGCTAGGGCATCAACCAGGGTGATAATTATATTAGCATGGGTTTGGAGAAGAATCCCATATTTTGCGTAATATTTTAAATTAATATCTCCACAGCCTGGAGGCAGAATTCCTGAAATTCAAAGTCACATTGTATCAATGGGAGAATTTTAGCAGCATATCAAAAACTTCACTGTGAATGACCTTTCAGTAAAGGGTAACTTCCAGGAGAACATAAAATGTTTTTTTGTTTCACATTTATGATAATTGTTAATGTAAAGTATTTAGAGAAAAATCAAAATCTGTCAGTTTAAAAGTAATGAGCTCCTCATTTACTAACTTAAAAAAATTTTTTGAACATCATCACTTAATTTTCAGAGTTTAAAACAACAGTGATTAACAAAGAATGATTATTATCATTATCATTTTAAATTAGGTTGAAAATGTGGCTTATGAGAAAGAGTGCCTGAAATAAAAACTAGAGCCAAAATAAACACTGAATTTTCTGTTACGGATTTAACTGGGGGAAGGACTATGCTAATTTCCTTTTAATAAAATTATCCTTTCATCATTTAAGAGAAACGTGAAAACTTCATAGAAGTTGAAATACCATTTCAGAGCATGAGATCCACGTGTTTGTTCATTATGATATTTATGTCATGTTACAGATGGAAATACTTCTAATGCACAGAATTAAGCGGGCTAGGACCCACTTTTCTGCTCCCAAAGCCCACTCTATGGAGAGTTGCTGGACACACTTGAACAGTTCTTAAAGAGTCCAGCAGGGGGCGGAAGTGCACAACCACAGCACCCAGAACAGCCTTTGGGTCCTCAATACAAGCATTTCATCAACTATAATCAGGCCATTGCAAATGGGACGTTATTCGTTCTTGCTTTGGAAGTCTTTAAATGGTTTCCAGGTGAAATATTTTTAAATGAGAATTCTTCCCGTGATTTAACAAGTCGGCCATTATTGAATTGAAGTGTTAATACGAGTTAGAGGCCTTCAGCCTTTTGCATGGCTTAGCTCCAGGGTTTCAGAGGCATTCCCAGGAAATGGTAGTGGCATTACTACCCAGTCTTCAGAAACAGACTTGTCCTTTTCTGTTTTTCCACTCAGTATATTCTTCCACAATTTTTTTCTCTTAAAATATCTAGTGACAAGGTCTATCAAATATGACACTTGTAGAAATCACACAGGGCCTTCAGATAAGTTTACCTTCTAGTAATTATTTTATAAACATGCTATATCAAGTGGATTACAAGTACAATCACTGCTGTGCTATAACTGTACTGAAATGTCACTAATTAAGGTTGTAATAGGACAAGATTGAAGCCCCAATAATTACTGATTTGGAGACACATTCTACAGGTCTATGAGTCTATTTATTTTAAGAGAAGAGCAGAACTAAAATAAGAAAACTATATACTAAGAACCACTTTACTAATGTAATTTATATTTTTTACTACAATATAAATATTGTTAGGTTAATAATTCATTTCAAAGTGTAGATTTTATATAAAGAATAGGATAGAAATATTTATTCAGCTCCCTCCTATGTTAATTCCTGATATGCTACAGGATTTAAGAAAATAGATAACAAACGTGAAAAGTCCACCCGTGTGGATTGGGATCAATATGCTTTTTTTTTTTTTTTGATAAAATTGTTATTCACCTATATTGACCTTCAAGTCACTGTCATAGGCTGAAAATTTTGACTTCAAACTAAGAACTCAATGGACAGCCTTCTCACTAAAGCCTAAGTCACTCCGTGGTTCTTTTTTTATTTTTATTTTTGACATTCCAGCAAATTTTATTTTGCAAATGTTATCCCTTCCTTTAGCTCAGACTAAAAGGTCAAAACCCCAGTCATTTATGGTGACTCTTTGTGTTTGTGTATGGTGTATGTAGGTCTGTGGTCAGGAAGGTGGGTAAAAAAACAGAGGGTTGGCATGCATTGTGGGTAAAAAAACAGAGGAGGGTTGGCGTGCATTGTACTCTTGTTCCTTCGCTTTTATCTGATGTTTTATGCCAGGCTCTAAAGGAGGACTCTGGCCTCTGCCTATGGAGGCTGGCTGGTGTCATGTCATGTACATCGAGCTGGTCACAGGGAAACTGGGTTCTAGGTCTTTTTCTCTTTAGTAGTGCCACCTTGGGAAGTCACTGCACATTTAGGGGGCCTCAGCTTTCTCATCTGTAAAACAATCAATTGGATGAGGAGATCACTAAGAATCCTTTAAACTTCAAGGTTCTGTGATTAACAGAATTCATTTCTTAGTAGGATGACAGAGTTAAAGCACCTTAGCACCTAATATTATCAGGCATTGGCTTAGAAACTGAGGATAAGAGTTCTCTATATTTGTGAACTTGGTGGAAGTTGAGAAGGATGGCAAAAGAGATAGAATGGATGTAAAAATATGAGTAGATGTTTGCTTTAATTTGAATAGCCTCTCTTTTTGTTTGTTTGTTTTGTTTTGTTTTGTTTAGTGCTCTGAATAGGAATAGGAAAAAAAAAAGGTTAGTATTTACTGGAATTGCTATTTTTAGGTCATTCAGGGTTAATGACAAATTTCAATTGTCACACATAAGAGGTCTTACTTACATAAACAATTTTTACACAGCTTGTGTAAACACAAGAAACCAAAAGCCCTAACTGCTGTTTGCTTCTCACGGGTTCAAACTGTCACTTAACTCTATAAAATATTTGGCTTTAGAATCCTAACAGTCTTTAGCTATTGTCCCAAGCAAGGTAAATTATCTAGATAGCTAGGACAATGATGAGTTTCAGGCTGTATTTATCGTACCTTTAAAAGCAAACTAGATGCCACCAAACAGCTTAAAGGAATGAGAAGAAAGCACATGACCGGAGGGCACACGGACACAGGACTTGGAACTGTCAGGGCACGTACCTGTCGGAATGAATGCCGTGTGTTGCTGCAGCTGTGCACTGGTGAGAGCCTGCTGGTAGTGCAAGACGCTGGGATTAAAGACGGTGCTGGCACCGTTGCTTTTTTCAAGTGCTTGTCTCTTTGGTAAAGGATGAAGAGCACCAGGAGGAAAGGCCTGTAAGGGAGGAAGTGGATAAGATACGTGTAACTCAAAGTGAGCACACCTTCAGCGTCCACAGAGATCATCAACTGCAGCATACTTTTAAAAAATGACAGCTAAGGAGATGCGTCTGCCATGCACCTTAATTTAAACAGCGGCAAAGTCGAATGAGTGAGAGTTTGTTACCGAGAGCAAAGCATGATTTCTGTAATCCAAAACGGTAGCATCTTAACTAAGGAAAAGAAAAGCTATCAAGCAACAACAACGAAAAATGACTTCAGCTTTTAAAATGAGTTAAACTAGTCTAAGGGGGGAAGGAAGCATTTGTGTTATTATTAATACCTATTCTTTTCCTTAACAAAGTGGCAATTTCTTGAATTTAAAGGTTAATTAGAATTATAATGAGCATTTTTCCAAGCCAAGTAATTTAAATTTGCTTCACTCTTTTGGAAAAGGTATTAAAATTTGTTAGGATTAATTTATTCCACATATTACATATGAAAATGAGATGGCTAAACACCTTATTGAATTTTTTTCATTAATTAATAATAATGATTGTTTGCAACCAATATTTTACAAGTAATACAAATCTCAGATGGTTCTCTGAAAAGCTACATGCAAAGCGAAAGGTGAAAGGTCAAAGTACCAGGTCTACAGATGCTTCGAGAGGTCGCTTCATTGCTTTGGCAGTCGACTGAGTCTTTTAATAACAGGCAGCGAGCACATGATGGCAGTGGGCCAATGGGATTCAAGCGAATTAACATACAGGTAAACAGCAAGCAGAGGTGCATCATGGGAACGGCATTGCATTGTGGATAGGTGAGAAGGAAAAAAATATTCTGAATGCAATATACAACGTACAAAACACTAGGCATGCACAACAACAAAAATGTTCTCTAAAGAAATGAATATTACACCTTAAATTAGTATTGAAGCAAAAATGCATCTACTATACCTTAGTTAAAAGCATATAAGAGAGTAAAATATAGATGTTTGAAATTCAGGAAAGTTAATTAAAACAGCAGCTTGCATACACACCATAAGCATTTTTTACATTGCTTCAGAAAAAAATGCAAAACTTTTAAGGGCCACAGGATTGAAGAACTTCTGATAAGTTAGTTTTCAAATATAAAACAATGAATGCACTACGTATAACATCCAAGTTATAAGATCCAAGTTGAAAAAAAAGATAATATCTTTAACTTTTATAAAAATAATTTTTAATGAAGATCTAGCCTAACAAAATGAAGCGGCAAACTGAGACAAACAATTCAGGCAAAAAAATATTCAAACACAAGATTATTTAGGCAAAACTGTTTGGGTTTGGATCTTAATTTTTTTGTCTGAATTATGTGGATAATTGTCTCAGTTTTTCTCTTCACTTTGCTAGTGTGGATCTGGTAACGTGGAATAAGGTTCCAAGCTTAACAGGTTTTGAATTTGCATGGTAGGTTTCTCAAATGTCCTGCTTTTATTCCATCATATGGTTTCTAATGACTAACTTATCATCCATTCTGTTTTCCACCACATTTGAAATTTTAATTCAATTTATCGCGAACAACTTACCAGATTACACTAAGAAAATACCCTTTAACGGGTATTTAGTGTCCTCAGGTATCAAAATAATTTATACTTAATAATTCTAGTCGTACTTTTAAGTATAATCAGTGACCAACCCAGTTAATGAGATGTGGGAAACTCTTGGCTAGAACAAGTACAATAGCTAAAAATAGCAAACAGCTAAAAGAGCAAAGAACTGCTTGGACTATTAGAAGTCAAATAATATCTTTAACTTATAACCATACTTGTGGGCAGATAGTTTCATTTAAACAGCTGAAATAATAATAAATATTGATTTAGACCATGATGAAAAAATTTTCCTGTTCCTTGATAACTGTTGTAAAAAAAAATCTAAAAATTTTATGATGGAATTCTATGAAAATAAAGAAATTCAAAGGAATAGCTCCAATGCAAACAAAAGAAATGAAATACCCATTTTCTATGTTTAGCACAATAGGTAAATCCCTAAGGTTTGCACAATAAATACAAAATGTTTTATTCTAAAGTTCCGAGTTACAGCTATGGCATTTGAAAGAAAACGGGATAGTATTTAACCCTCAAAATGGGAAACAATGAATGGTATCTTCCTTGGCCAATAAAGAGCGGTTCATCATCATTTGAAGACTCAGGATTAAAAGTATGGAGGTGATAGGAGGTAAAGGAAAGAGCTAAGGGTGGAGCGGGGTGGAGACTAGCAGTAAAGCGGAAAGGACTGTAGATAGAGGAGAGGCTTAGAATGGCCAGTGGAGAAGCTGCTTTGGAAGGCAGTCTGGATAGAGGCCATCACATAATATGAAATCATCGTTCTTCAGGCAGAATTGTGAACATTTTCAAAACCCAACAAGCTTCACAATGAGAAAGCTTCTTTGAATATTCTTTCCTCAAATGTCAGTTTGCCATGATGTAACTTTCATGACACCATTTTTGTTTAAAATCTTTCATTCCTGTATAGTTTTACACTGCTAGATAATGCAATTTTTAAAAATTAAAAAAATTTTTTGCTTGTATTAGTCTGTACTAACTACATAAAGCTGCATAGCCTGTTCTCATAGAGTACACTAACAACATTAACTGGATGGTTAAACCCAAAATCATTTTGGCCTCAACTTTCTGGTTTCAATTCTTTCCTTCACTTTTCCAGTCTGTGAGAGTTATAGAACAAATCTGCTATTGGGTTGATCTTTTCTGATATGCTAACTAGAAGAGTGATTATGTCTCCACAGGCTGGTATTTATGAGCAAAATTTTGATTTAACAGAGCATCATTTAATGAAGTCTCCAAGTAGAAAAAAGAAATATTAAATAGTTCTCCTTAAGATCGACACCTGAAAGGTTAATGTTCTCTTTTTTTCCAATCTTAGTTTGATGAAATGCAATTTTGACAGAAATTATAATAAACTAGGAATTTAAAGAAGCTGAGAGCCCTAAACTGAGCTGGACAGTGACTGCATTTCCCTTTCTACCACTCCTTATTTGGGGTTTTCTTTACTAAATGCAAATATCTTGTCTCTTCAAGGAAACACTAAGGTCTTGGAGGGTCGAGTGTACATATTCATATCTTGCCCACCTCACACTTTGAAGCACATGGGTAGAATGTTTTTAAAAAACTGTATGGATGAATAATCATGTTCTAATGTGGCTTTGTAGTACACAGATGTTCCGTTTTAGAGGGTATTATGTGGCTGCAGGCATATGTTTACCTATATTGAAAGATCTTCAGGCTTAAAATAGACCTGAGCGATCCCCAAGCCCGGTGCATCTTGGGAGCTTCCTTAGGCACCTATGCAGAGAACGAGGTTCTCTTTAATTGAGCCCCTACTGTGTGCCAGGCACTGGGCACCCATTCTTGCTGGCTTCACCAACATTTCTGATCCTTTGCCCCCTCTGGGCTTTCTCCAGCCTTATATACATACAGCCAGGCTTTTCATTTTCTGGATCAAGGAGCAAGCCAACTTCAAGCCAAGGCAAGCCAACCAAGGGCCCGGCATTAGAGGCAAAGACCAAACCTGAGGAGTCAGGAAATGCTGACGACAGTAATCAGAGCTGCCACTCGAACGTGGAAGAAAAGGATGTGGACAAGTAGGATGGGATTCAAAGTTCCCGTACATGTTTTCTTGAACAACTGAAACTTATCTAGCTGATGGCAGCTGGTCCTGTTTCCTTTTACAAAATAAGTATCTCCTGGTGTAGCCCCATTTTGGTGTGTGTGTGAAGAAGGACTGCTGACTTGAAGATCAGATACCTTTGTGTTAAAATTACCAAAGAGAAGCTCTGTCTGGCTTATTCTTACATTTGAAAAATTCTGATGAGGATGATGCTCATGTTTTAAGAGGCAGTGCAAAAGAATAGGCCCTAAAGGAAAGAGATGTCTCTTTTTCTGGAATCAAAGCTTTAGATTCCTTTTCAGGTCCAGTTAATCCAGAGAAGGGGAAATCCCGGACAATAATAAAAATTGCACTACAGAAATTCTTGGTGTTCAGATATGGAACCCAGGTGAATGGAATACTAATATCTTCTGACTGCAATCATCACTCCCATTTGTTCTTTTAAATAAGGAAATAATAGTTTTTCTTCAGTGTACCGAGTAATCTTGCTATGAGAATAAGAATACTTGGACTTCATCCAACTGCAACTAGACTGGTTTCAAATGAGCCTCTCACTTCAACTAAAAAGACATGACAGATTCAGTAATTTTCATGTCATTGTCAGAAAGAAGCTGACGCTTTGTTCTGAAACTACATTCCTTTGGGTTGTCTTTGACGGTGTTGCAAGATCACCTGAAGTATCAGAACTCCAAATCTGGGCACAGGGTAACAATCTAGGAAACTATGGTAACTAAATATACTGACATCCACTGCAACAAGGTCTGTGCATCTTGATGAAAATGATGTGAAAATGCACAGAAAGGCACATAGAGGAGTCGAATCTTGCTTTAAAGATACCGGGCTGTTTGTGTAAATGGCCATTTCTTCTCTTATCTCCATCAACCCAGGTCATCTACCATTGACATATTCTAGGTGCACTGTTCCTTCAGTGATTGAAGAACATACTGACTGCAGATGTTAGAACTGGTACTTCTAGGTAACAGCCGGATAAATCAAGGCTCAGATAAATTCAGGGCTCAGCTGTAAAGGTCACTATTAGTACCAGTGTTTTCTTGTATTTAACAGGTATTTGAGGTATAGGGACTAAGTTTTTCATAGTCCCAGAACCTCATCTCATATCCCAGTGGCCAGAGATGGCCATCGTGATCCGGGCTGAGCCAATCACGGCATGCTATTACTCTCACCACAGGACAACCACCAAAATGACCCTGGTGGCTCATTTTTTTGTTCCTAATTGGAGATGGTATAGATACTATTTTTGTCTCTTGTCAGGAAATGTAAGAATGTGTCCCTACAGGTGTCCAAAGCCATGGCCAGTGTTGTTTGGAGAAGCTGATCTTAGAGAATGGAGCTGATATACCAAGAGGAGCAGAAAAAAAGAAAAGAGAGAGACCTACTGGTTTTCAAGTTTCCGGATCCATCTACCCCTGAGCCCTATTTTACCGCTCCTCCCTTGGAGGGCACTAAATGATCTAGTGAAGTTTTTGTCTCTTGCAGCCAGAGTTCTAACTAGCCTTGGGGGTATCCTTGATACCTAGTTATGATTTATAACATTCGCTTAAGGTAAAAACGTGTTCTTTGTGCCCAACGATCAACACACCAGTTAGAATAAATTTGGGCTGGCCTGAAAGAATGATTACAATGAAAAACATTTTACTTCTCGGTAGGATGAGATCTTCACTAAGTGGATGAAGATGGATTCCACACTGCAGAAGTGTATAGAAGACCTCATTTGCTCTCTAAAAGAATTCCTTTTTCATCAGCATTAAGTGACCAATTTATTCTCATCTCCCCTACAGGTCCCTCACCCCCTGCACCTAATTATAATCAGTTTTGAAAACCACTCTTTTATGAGAACAAAAAGGGGAGAATTTATCTATATTGTCCTGACTCTCTCATGTGGATGCATACATTCCCACATATATAGAAACTCACAGAAAAATCACTGTTATGTCCAGTGATGAAAAAACACTAAAGGGACGAGGACTCTGAGAAGAAACAGTGAGAGAGATGAAGGACTCAGTGCTCAAGATACTTGGGAATAAGCTGAGATTGGAAAGGTGTGAATAAGCACACAGGCCACACTAAGCGGTGATGACGTTAAGGGCAGGCTTTGTGCCTTCCTCTCTGCATCCCTGTTGCTTGTCACTGGGCCAGGCCTTATAAACGTTTGTGGAGGGACTTCCCTGGCGGTCTGGTGTTTGGGACTCTGTGCTTTCATGCCGAGGGCCCAGGTTCAATCCCTGGTCAGGGAACTAAGGTCCTGAAAGCTGCGTGGTGTGGCCAAAAATAATAAAAAATAAAACGAATCATTCTCTAAAAATATAAAATAAAATAAAATGAATCGTTTTCTAAACAAAAAAATTTGTGGAAAGAATGTTGAGTAATATGAACTTGGTGTATAACAGCTACCCTTGCATTCTGATCAGGCATTAGTGTATGAAGTGGTGGTCGCTAGTTAGAACAATGTGTTTTAAACTATACCTTTCGTATCTGAAGCCATATCTATCTTTCTCGAGGGATGACTGGCCACTGAGTCTGTCCTGCCCCGCTCCACCCTGGACCCCATTATGCATTTCCATTGTGTCATGGAGGAGCAGTATCACTGTCGCTAAACTCCAAGCTCCCCGAGGGCAAGGAAAGCTGCCTAATTTATTTTTTCCAGCCGGCAAGTGCCTGATGCACGGCAGGTCTCATATGTTTTGAATGAATGGATGCCCAGTGCCTATCATATATTAAAACAGACTTCTGTCAAGCCAGAGATCTCACATGAAAACAAATTAATTCTACAGGCCAGTGCAGTGGTTCTCAAACTTTGCTGCACACTGGGATCAACTGGGAGCTTCTAAAGAAAGAAAGAAAGAAAGAATAAAGAAAGCAAGCCCCTGCCCAGGCCACATCCAAACTAATTAAATAAGAAACTTGGGGGAAGGGACTGATGTTAGAACCTTTCAAGATCCCTCAGGTAATCCCAGAATACAGCTAAATTTAAGTGTTCTAGGTAGGGGCTTCTCAAATGTTACTGTGTATACAAAACACCTGGGGATATTTTAAAATTTGTATTCAGAGCCCAAAGGTCTGGGGTGGGGCCTGAGACAGGACAGTGACTCAGGGACCTGAGGCTGGGTTCCAGGACTTCTTTTTTTTTCCAAGCACCAGCCCTACAGCTCCATCTTCAGCTGTTTCATGACTTGATGTTCTGCATAAAATTTCGTTTAGGGAGAGAGAGTTCGCAGCGTAGCCTTTGTGATAAGTGACAGAAGAGGGACAAAAGATGGGGGTAGGGAAAAGCCGGGCAGCGGGGGCCGCCGGCCGAGGGCTCCTGGCTCCGGACTGCCGTCTCGGGAGCGCTGCGGCTGATGCGCAGCAGCCGCCGCAGGCCTCCCGCCCTGTTTCCCTCTCTCTCTGTCTCTGTCTGTCTGTCTGTCTCTCTCTGTTTCTGGGCCGCCTCCCTGGTCCTTCCCGCTCTGCGAGGAGCCCGGGCCGGTCCCGCCCGTGTCAGGTCTCCGAGCAGAACTGGGCGTGGGGAAGGGCGCTCGCACCCGCCCCGCGTTCCCTGCGCCCGCCTGAGAGATTTACTTATTGTGCTGCAGAAGGGAAGGAGGGAGGGACAGAACAGAACAAAACAAAACAAAACGGGGGCAACCGAGACAGGACGTAGGCAGCGGAGCAGCGGGAACAGCAGCCGTCCCCCGCTCCCAGCGGTCTGGGGAGCGTGCGCGTCCCCGCGCGGAAGGCGCGGCTCCGGGCTCGCGGGCCGGGGAAGGTGCGCGGCGCGCGCGCCCCACTTACCATGACTGTGGCCGCGGCCGCGGCTGCCTGGGCGGCCACCGCGGCCTGGTTGGCTTGGTGCTGCGCAGCTTTGATTTTGGCCTGCAAGTGTGCAGGAGGGTGAAAATATTTGCATTTCTCCCTCATGCAACGCCCCTTTATGTAATCCATACAAACGGTTACGGTGTTGTCGTTTGTGTCGATCATGGTGCTGTCAGCGGGGTGTGCAAAGCGGCAGTCAGTCTCTCCCCGGGCACAGTTTCCTCGCTGGAACTCCCTGCAGACCTAGGACATGGGGAGAAGAGCACACGATGCAGAAGGAGGCCCCAGGGCCGCCGGGAACTACCTCTGCGAGCGCAGGCACGATGTAAAAAAAAAAAAAAAAAAGAAAAGAAAAGGAATAAATGCCTTTCCTTTCTTTTAATGGTGGCTTTTGTGCCATTTACAACATAAACATTCGATTATCCAGGACTCAAGTAACTGGAATCCCGGGCAAAATAATTTGAGTTTTACTTCCCCCTCTTTTCTGGGGTGAGAACCTATATTAAGAAAGTCAAAATCTGCAGTTAAATCAACAAGGCCCCCATTGTTCTTGGGATTTATTTATTTATTTAGAGAAGGAAAGGAGGGAGGGAGGGAGGGAAGGAAGGAAGGAAAGAAAGAATATTTTATATATATATATAGTAATTTGGAGATTTTATATACGTGTGTGTATATATATATACACACACACATGCATATAAAATTTGGACGTCTATATATAGCCACATCTACTATGACAACTCTGGGATTTTACAGGGTTTTTACATGGAGGGATTATTTCACCAAAGATCAAGCCACAAGGTCATTGCTGCACAACTGCTAAAAGCACAAGGCGACGTGACGAACTTGTTTCTCCTCTCTGAGGATGGGGAGTGGGGCTGGAGTGAACGTGAATACTCCCGTTTTCCCATAGGTCTGTCCTGCTCCATAAAGCTGATGTATGCTTATACTCATAAATTAGAAGAACTACGATATCTAAGACACCAAAACTTTCATTTAAGTCACAATATTATTATTTCTGACAGCACAGAAAGAAGGTAAAAATACAAAATAAAACGGAGAGAAATATGGGAAGAGATAAAGGGAAAGAAGTAAAAGGAGGGAAGTAGAATAGAGTTTGAAGTGTTGATGTATTGTTTCTTTTTTTATTCCTTAATCCTTAATTATCCTGAAATCTCAAGTAACTGCAATGCTCCATCCTCTGAGAATTCTCGTGGATCAGGAGTTTACTGTTTAAAGAAAATTTTCTTTGGAATTTAAAGAGTATTCTTAACCTTGCCCTAAATACCGATAACGTCAAGTAACACAAATAACATATATACATAATACTTATATTTATAAATATCATTATCAGGGAAGAATTACTAGTAAAATTGTAAGTTATTTTCTTCTCAGGCTCCACATCCAAAGTTGATGTGCTCAAGTGGTGGTTCACATCTTTATCATTAGTGACATTACAGGAAGGGTCACTGACATGACATTTGAGCCTTGTGAGAGTCAAAAGTACTTGGGAAATACAGTTTCACTGACCAGTGACCAAGCGAGTTTAAAGGGTAAACAGATAAATCACAACATTTTTAATTGTTTCATTCTACTTTGGATATTATCCAACATTCCATCTTTAGCTCATAAAATGTACAAAATAAAAATTACTAAACTGTTCCCACAGATTCTGAGTATGCCTCCCTCTGTAAGTGGAATGACTCCAGGCTAAGACTGCATTGGGGTGTAGAGTAGCCATCAGGCATTTACCAAGGGGCTCTGTGTGCAGCTGACTTCATTCCTGGTTTGAAATGAATTGCAAGCTGCTTTGCTAAAGTCCTCGTGAATCAGTTTTACATATGTCTTTGTCTACCAATCCTGTTGGGAAGGACAACTTGTTCCCAACTCAGCTGATTTAATTTGTTTTCTAAACCACACGGTCACGTACTGAACACGAAACCTTCATGGGTCCACCAGGTGGAGCCCCAAACACTTTTCCAGTCCCATGAAAGGTCTGTTCAGTATTCACAGGGTTAGTCTTGATCAAAACAGTAGCGATGGAGTTTATTGTCTTTTCATTTGGGGATCTATATACTCCAGATGGAAGCTGATATTAGGCAGCATTTTATCATTTTCAATATTTATTGGGTAAATATTTAAACAAATGCTCATTGAAAGAACATTCTCAAATGATCCAAGATAAAGCACAGTGTACATCCTAACCATACATATATATCACCTAACAACTAACTGATGGTTGGATTAAAGGAACTCTTTGAAAAATCTGTCAGACTCTTTACACACCCATATAAAATGCTCTATTAAATGTCATAGGATACAGTAGTTAAGATAAATGGATGAATGCCCTAACTGATTAAAGAGAAATTTTACCTAGTAAAGTACAGGTGAGCTGGTTTGACTCATGACTTAAGAATTATGTTTTATAAATATATGAATTTTTAAACTTTTTATTTTATATTGGAGTATAGTTGATTGACAATGTTGTGATAGTTTCAGGTGTACGGCAAAGTGATTCAGTTATACATACACATGTATCTATTCTTTTTCAAATTCTTTCCCCATTAGGTTGTTATAGAATATTGAGCAGAGTTCCCTGTGCTATACAGTAGGTCCTTGTTGGTTATCCATTTTAAATATAGCAGTGCGTACATGTCAACCCCAAACTCCCTAACTATCCCTTCCCCCCACCCTTCCCCCACTGGTAACTATAAGTTTGTTCTCTAAGTCTGTGTTTTCTTGACTTTTGTAGATCACTGGAATTTAAGTTAAAGAAAATATCCCAAATCAGTAATTAGATTTTCCCAGGCTCCAGTTCCCCGTTTACCTATACATAACTGGGGCTGATATCCTGGAACATGCTAGAGCAGCCATACTAGTTCTTCAAATACTGAAATATGATCATACCACTTGGTCAGTAGTCACAGTCCTACGTCCTCCCACCCCTGTCCCTGAGTGTCCCCCTTGTCCTGGCTGCTGGCCTCCTAACCTGCCCGTTACCAGACCTTTCCAGGATCCAGCAAAGGTTCACGCCTGGAACAGCTGGAGCCCTTGGGAGCCATCTTCGTGGCCTGCATAGTGATTGATTCAATGTTCCACTGGTCATTACATATTTTGCCCCTGAACACACATTCCACACAACAGATTTTTGTTCGTATTAAACTTATTCTTTTCCCACAGACTAATTTCCTTTATACTTGACCTTAAATTCAAACAATAGAATTATGAATGCATGCCTTTTAGGTGAATGTGTGTGCATGGTGGTTTTGGAAGACTGAATTAATATCTTACAAGCATTCACTTACACAGAGGTATAAGTTCTACCACAAATGCATCTCAAACCACAAATATAATTGAAGTACCTCCAGTTTGTCAGTCCTGAGAAGTTTCTGAGTTGCAGTTGAGCCCGGAACAGTGACAGGTGGACTTCCGGGAACAATAACAGGTGTGGTGGGTAGAATTTCCGTTGGGACTAACCCAACTCCAGGGGTTACCGGTGCTAAGTAAGGAGCAAAGCTAATCGCCGTATTTGTCCCTATTGCGGGACCTACAGGAAAAGTGGGCTGTTAAAGGAAGATAACACAAGACAAAGATTCCTTTAGAATAAAACTTTTAAAAATCACCAGCAAGTGTCATTTGAGCAAAATTCATTCATTGCATACAAGACTCTTTATGTTAATTGCATAGATCCATGCTGAACTGTGAAAATTCATTAAGCTTCTCTGTTTTTTGCTTAATAAAAATGAAGTCCATACAGATCCTCTCTTCCCCAAACCATACAAACACATGGGAGAACATCATAGAAACCTAACTACAGGGACCAGGTGAAACTTTTATTCCCATGAAAGTGTTCTCAAGAAAAGAATAAGTTCACCCTAATTGCTCATCATTCCAAACTATTGAATGTTACAACAAGAAGGCAGTAAAACTTAGGGAATGCTGACTCATAATCTTTGATTTCTCCTACGTGTCTCTCAAAGGGAGAGGAAGAAAGAAAAACACTTGACTATAGACTGATTTTCAGACTGACCAAGTTTATACACTCTCAAAAAGTGGGGATTATTTGGTATTTTATTTTGCTCAGATTTACCAGTATGTTTCCGTATTCTATCACTAGCATATATAACCCCAAAATTCTTAGGCAGCTTACATCTAGACCTGCTATTTCTTGCTCTAGCTCAACTATGTCTAGATCCAATCTTCCTTTCCTGAAAGGTTGGACAGAAGGGCTTGAACTTTTCCATTGGCCATTAAAAGTTGCTTTGGTTTCCTAGGTCACAAAATCAACGCAGCAGTGATGAAGGTATAGAGTTCCTCACTAAACTTCTCGATCACTATACTCTGTGTCCAAAAGAAGTATATTAGAGGGTTGACGGGATGATTGTTTTCAAAAGCTTCACCTGAAAATATGCCTTTCAGAAAATAAATAGTGCACATTTAAGAGAACAACAAACTTGGCTTCACTTTTTTTTTTTTTTTTTTTTTTTTGCGGTACGCGGGCCTCTCACTATTGTGGTCTCTCCCGTTGCGGAGCACAGGCTCCGGACACGCAGGCTCAGCGGCCATGGCTCACGGGCCCAGCCGCTCCGCGGCATGTGAGATCTTCCCGGACCGAGGCTCGAACCCGTGTCCCCTGCATCGGCAGGCGGACTCTCAACCACTGCGCCACCAGGGAATTGGCTTCACTTTTAAAGAGCCAATGTTAAAAATGTACATTTAAGAGAACAACAAACTTTTGCTTCACTTTCAAAGAGCTGATGTTAAAAATTTAAGATGCTAAAGATTTTTCTTAGAATAAACTTTGCACTGAATTGGATCTGAATAGTTTTTGTTTGTTTTGTTTGTTTTTAGTTATTGGATGACTTTTACCCTATTTATTTTTAGGATATTTTAGGTATTTGCAATCACATGTTAATGCAATTTTCTCATATTGAACTATGTGGTTGGCCATGTCATGCTACTTCTCTATTTGTACATTGTGGGTAACATTCTTGTTGTCTATTTATAGCTCTGAGTTGTTGAACATATGGGAAAAATAATAATCTGTGTGTATTACGTTTTTTGTTGACAGCAATAATGGAAAAATATCTTTTACAAACGATGATGTTAGAAAGCAGTGAATTATTGATAGTTTGTGCGGGGAGTTCTTGGAGAGGCTGAAAGGCTTCACTGAAGTGGCTGGTCGGGGGAGGGATGGAAGAGGTGATTCTAATGGTCTTAGAGGGCTGCTGCTGCACTCTCACGAGGGGCCCTTAGATCTTTATGGCTCCGACATAAAATTCACTTTGGGGGAAAGTTGCTTCATGAGGTCTTAACATGGGAAATTGATGGCAGTTAGGAGTTTTTTTCTTCCTTGACTTTCTACAGAGTTTTATACATGAATGTTTTCCATTTTCAACCCATTCCATTTCAACCCTCCGACATAAAATTCACTTTGGGGGAAAGTTGCTTCATGAGGTCTTAACATGGGAAATTGATGGCAGTTAGGAGTTTTTTTCTTCCTTGACTTTCTACAGAGTTTTATACATGAATGTTTTCCATTTTCAACCCATTTGAGTCATAATTATAGAACGTTGTGGTTTTCAGTAACTGTAGCTTTTATAATTTAGTACTGTTGAAAAGAAGCCAAGTGATTTAAATGGTATAAGGGCTCTATAATGTTAGGATTTAAGAAAATCAATTCTGAAAGGTCATAAATCACAACAGATCAGTGATTCAAAGAACCAGCTATATCAGAAATGCCTGAGGGGAATTTCATAAATAGAGATATCACAAATTCTGACTCAATATGTCTGGGCAGGGTCCTTGAGATTTGCATTAAAAAAAACTTACTACATGATCTGATGTGCACCCCAGTTTGGGGACAACTGTCATAGATGAGGAGTGAAAATAAATATTAGGAAAAACCAGTACTAGTAGTATAATTTAATCTAGAGGCTAATGATTGAAGTAAACATTTAGAAATTAGAGCCCTCCCCACATCTCCATTTTTGACTTTCTGTTGGAGCAAATTCCCAACCTCCCTCCCTTTTAGATAATTTGAAGCCCGGGTCAGTGTAGGGACACACATTCAGGTTGTACCTTGACTGTCAGTGGGCTGTCAGAACCTCAAAACCCATTTCCCAAAACCTTTTTGCATATCAACAAATCTCTCGCCATTAGCCAAATTTTGTTCCTTGTTCATCTAATTTAATGGTCGAAAAGGAACGTTGCAGTTCGTTTTATTGATGTTAGCTGTAATATAGGTCACAGAGAGTATTATTTAAAAGTAAAAACACAATTACTAGACAAAGGGAGACAGGAATTCAAAATCCTGAGCTCGGCCAGTTATTAATCTTTACCCTGGGCAGGAGATCAACCTCTCTGAACTTTAGTTTTCTCATCTGCAGAAGGGAAGTAAAACTACTTAGCTTCAAGACTTGGGCTGAGCAAGGTGTTAGTTCTGTCTTATAATACTTCGCATGGTTGGAACGCAAGAAATAGCAGCTATCATTAGTAGTGTAAAAATCAGTATTAATAAAGGTTTTTTCCCCCAAATTGTCCATTGATTCTATAACAGGAATGTAGTCAGGATAGCAATATAATAATAGAGGTATAACATCTTACTAAATGATAGCAAATATCTTCTTTATTTTGAAATATAGGTTGGGAAAGTATGTATTTTCTTTCATGTGAAAGTTAAAAGTTCATAGGCTTTATGAAGATAGATTCAATTAGATATTTTCTCTTTTTTTGTCTAGAGTGTTTTCTGTTGAAGTTGAATAGTAAAAAAAATACAGTTATGGTAATTTTCAGAGATGGGCACTATATTATTATTATTATCATCATTGACAGTAATACCTTACATCTGTGAAAGGTTCGGCTGTTTTCAAAGCATTCTCACACACTGTGTCTTCTTTATCCTCAATACCCGCGAGAAGCAAGCGTGGCAGCGAGAACTGCACAGTCTTCAGGTGAAAGCAATTTAGAGTAGAGACCACGTGGATTCCCCAAGGTCAGCGCTGCCGAGGCAGAGTCAAGGCAAACTACCCAGGACCCCTGGCTCCCAGTCTGGGGCTGTTTTTACTCCTCTGCACTTATTAGATTTCGTTGGTAATTTCTTAAAACAGAAGAGGGAACAAAAACACGAGCTGCCCTTACAGACATAAGCGTACAGAGTGAGCATCGGCGGGGAGCCGTGTCCCACCGTCAGCCAGGGCCTCCCTCAGGCAGGAGGTTAGGGCTGCTCTGAACAGCTGCCTGGAAAAGTGGGTCTCAGATCCTGCATTCAAATTAAAGTCTCCAGGTGGAGTTGAGGCTGATGTCTGAACTTGAGTCTGAGTTGGTAGCTAAGAGAAGGGCAGGTGACTCTGCTCCTGGAAGGCCACGAGCTAGGGCTTGGGAGAAGCGGCCCTGCGGTTCCCGCAGGAGGGCTGTTGCCAGGTGGTCTGAGACGAGATCCATTTGGTCCTCCTCGTCTCTCAGCACTAACTGCACTGAGAGAGGCCAGAGGACAAGAGCTGCAGAGAGTCTTCTGGAAGAAAATCATGTCCGAAATGCCGGTCTTGGCGTCTTCGCTCTGGACTTCACCCCACCTGCCTGTGTTTCTCGCTCTCCACTCTTCCTTCTCAGTACCTTACAGCAGTAGGTCTGGGTTCAGAGATCACACACTCACATGTGCACACATGCTCTTTGATATTTTGTAGTGGCGAGGAAGGATCAGGGCTGGGGAGGAATGACTAAGTGGCCTGAGGTATTTTATGGCTCTAAAATGTAGTCAATTGACTTTTTAAAACAAGAGCGTGAGAGCTCATACATTTAGAAAGCTCTGACTTCAAAGGGTAGGTATTTGGCACTCAAACTGAAAGGCCTAAAACATGACATCTCTTAAGCCTTCTCCCTTTACTCCCGGAAGCATCTCTGGAGCACAGAATACTCAACACTAGACCTTGCCCCCAAGGACCGGATTGCATAGACTCTTGAATCCCTGTCCTACTAGAGGCTACCCACCTGCTGCTTTATCTTGAGTGTACGTGGGAAGGTTGTGTGGGAGGTGAGGGGTTGGGGGCAGTGTGCTGGGAAGGGAAGGGAAGGGAAGGAAGAATTGCTGTTACACTCTGTTAGGAATTGGAGAAAGAAAAACTGGTAGGAGGAATAAGGTGAATGAGACTTTTGAAATGTAATGAATTTGAGACAGAAGAGGAAAGAACAGTTTGCATTTTCATTCATTCAGTAAATATTCATTGGTGGTACAGACATGGTGCCAGAACACTGTGTCTACATTTATTGAACTTAAACCCTAATGGGGAAGGACAAAGAAATAAAATGACAATTCATTTTTATGGATAAGCAGAAATGAGAAGGCCTCACTGGTAATGACAGAGATTGGTGGTGGGTCGCAGGGGATAGAGTTGGAGTCCTTATGAATAAGATGAAGTTAAAACGTGAAGAGTAGTAGGAAACTTCCAGCAAAAGCAAAGGCCTGGAGGCAAACAAGAGCTCTGTGTGTTCACAGAACGGAAAGTTTGGTTTGGTCTCAGTGGACAAAGGAAGAGTGGCCCAGAATGAGTTGGTGAGCTGGGAAGGGACATGATCACAGATGACACTATAGATAAAGTCAAGGTTACATGTTTAGGCTTTGTCTCCAGTGAAATGGGAAGGTGAAGGGTTGTAAGAAAGGGAGTGATGTGATGCCTTTATGTGTTTAAAGGCAACTGTATGCCGGTTGCTGTGTGCAGGATACATTGGAAGAAAGCAAGAGTGGAACTTGAGAGATTAGGAGGGAACAGCTTATAAAGTATTTTGAAATACTTGGCGGCTCAGACGAGGGTGCTGGGAGAAGAAGTAGATGGACTTGAAGGCACATATGACAGGATTTGCTGATGAACTGGATGTGAGAGAATCTACTTGGTTTTGGTTTGAAACTGCTGGTTGCACATACTGAGATGGAAGTGTAGTAGAATAAAAAAATGGGTCTTGAACATGTCAAGTTCCTGTGAGAAATTTGAAGGTGAGTCCAGTAGGAAGCTGGATACCTGAACCTGGGACTCAGAGGAGAGGTTTGGACTGGGAACGTGCATTTGGGAGTTCTCAGCCTGTAGATGATTCAGAGCCTCAGAAATGGATGAGACCATGAACGAGAGGGTAAATGAGAGAGCGGTCCAGCACTGGGAACATCAGTGTATAGCAGCCTCAACATATAACAGAGGAAAAGAATGGGCAATGGAGTCAGAAGAGGAAGGAACGATCAGAGAGCGAGGGGTGCTCCTCGAAGGAGAGATTGATTGCATGTTACTAAGAGGTGGAAAGAGTACAATAAAAGCAGAAGTGCCCATTGGTTTAGCAACATGGAGGTCACTGGTGAGAGATTTCAGTGGATGGGTTCAGGGGAGATGGGAGATAAAGGGAGTGGAAAAAATATGCATAGCTCTTTAGAGAAGTTTACCTAAGAAGGAAACCTAAAAATGGAGGGATACTGGCTACTTTATGTTTATCAATTTCTTTGTCTTAAGCAATTTCTGCATGTATTAATTTCCCGTGTCTGGTCTAACAAATTCACACAAACCTGGTGGCTTAAACAACATGCATTTATTCTTTCATAGTTCTGGAGGCTGTAAGTCTGAAATCAGTTTCACTGGGCCAAAGTCAAGGCTTTGGCAAGATCATATTCCCTCTGGAAGCTCTAGGGATGAATCCATTCTTTGTCTCTTCCATTTTCTGGTGGCTGCTGGCATCCCTTGGTTAGTGGCCACATCACTCCGGTCTCTGCCTGTACGGGCACATTGCCTTTCTCCTCTTCCGTATGTGTGTCAACTCTCCCTCTGCCTCTCTTATAAGAATGCTTGTGATTGCATTTAATCCAGGAGAATTTCCCCATCTCAAGATGCCTAGCTTAATCACATCTGCAAAGACCCTATTTCCTTGTAAGGTGACATTTACATTTCCAGGTACCTTGAGGGCCATTATTTGGCCTACTACCTTGTATTAGGTCACTCATTCATTCCTGAGACTCTGAAGTTATTTGTTTGTAGAGTTAATGATTTTTAAGTTTATTACATTTTTCATTCTCATTTTTCTTGCAATTTAAGAACCTCTATTAAAATACTTAAGTGTAATATTCCTTCTTCATAGAGTAATTGTGATTATTGTCTTCTAATTAATATATGAGACAATACATAAACATAACTTTCAAAGAAAATTCAACTAATAGTTTATAACAGGAATGGAATTTTCTTATTAACATTGCCATTATTGGGTACCAGGGTCAATCCTTACAAATTCTAAGTAAATAAGTAGTGAATGATTAAAATGATACAATGCACTGTTGCTATGTTGACCTAGGTGGTTCTAAGTTTATTCCCATAGATGTCATTTAATGTGTATAATTAAATTATTTTAGCATTTAGGTAATTTAATAAAATAATTTATACGTGTGTATCAATAAAGAGAACCGTAAATTATACATGTGAATGGTTTTAAGTAGATCCACTTAAACGCCTGTATTTGGTGTTAATGTGTTCAGAACTCTACCTGTGTTGTCCTTACATCTAGGATAGCTCCTACTCATCCTTTAGGATGTACTTATTTGGGACTTCCTTCAGGCAGCCTTTCCTGCCTCATCCAAAATCATAATGCTCTGGGCCTGAATCTTATGTTGTCTTTTCCTTGAGTCTGTCTACACCCACAAGACTGTAGCTGATTTATCTTGGAGTCCCCTGCACCTGCACTTTTTTTTTTTTTTACTCTGGGCAGAATTGGTTCCTGGCTACTTTGTGCTGCTATTCTTGGGCAGAAACCCGGAGACAAGCAGAATTGCCAACAATCTGCCCAGATTCTCTCCCCTCTTCCTGGACCAAACCCCACCTTCCCCATCTCATCTCATGGACGCACAACAAGAAAATGTAACTCCCTGGTAGCTATCCCTTTTCATTTAGCATCTTTCAATGACATAGAGTTTTCATACAATAAAGACTGATTTTTAAACAATCATCTCTTGTTTATGTACCTTTTTTAAAAAAAAATTTCACTCACTTCACTGGCTTTGTTTTTTAAAAAATTAGCATGTTTTTGACAAAAAATTTACAAGTGTAAACGAAATTCACTAAAGCCCAGAAATGCACTCCTTTTTCTCAGGGCCTCATTCCTAGAGCAATTTCCAGACCTTTAAGGAAGTACTTTCAAACACTGTGAAATCAGGGAGAAAATATGACAGAGTACTGAACTCCCTGGGCGTTTAATCCTGTGGGCCTTGCCTCAGCTCCTGCACCCTTTGCAGGCCTCTGAGATGGGAGGCGTGGGTGGCTCAGGCAGCCTTCCTTCATGCCTCTGCCAGGCTCCAGGAGGAGCAGACTGCAGAAGGCGCCCTGGTCAAGATGTCTGAGGTCCAGGCTCAGCTCCACAACTGATTAGCTGCAGGACATTGGGTAAATCCACTAACTTCTGTGGTTTCATTTTCCCCTTCCTTAAAATGATACCATTGAACTAAATAATCTATCTGTTGCATTGCTAATAATGTTTTAGGCATCAGAATCTCTTCTTTGCATAGATCATCAATTCATACTCTAAATGAGAACGTAGAACTATCGCCCTTCTAAGATGGTTCAAATATGGAGGTTACTGGTGAGAAATATGGAGGTTACTGTCACTAGTTGGAGTGACACAGATTTCCCAGATGTTGATTAGAAATTGTCTTTGCCTACAGTTTCTACATGCGTTTTTCCATTTAAATAATCTTAAAAACCCTATTTTCAGCATCTAGTTAGCTTCAAAGCTATTTGCTTTAATGGTAGCCAAAGAGACAAAGTAGGGGGACACCATTTTAGGTCAACGTGGCCTTGCCTGTACCAACACTTTAATCATCAAGCCCATCATGAGATGCAATGTACTCACCACTGGATGAAGTGGGGTTCCTGGAAACATAAATTGCATCTGCTGGGCAAGCATTGCTGCTGCAGTTTTTTGCTGGATCAAATTGTTCCTCCCGTTAATTTCGAGTTGAGTTTTTAAATGTGTCGGAGGGTGAAGATACTTGCAGTTCTCTCTTGAACAACGGCCCTGGAAGAAAGAGTTTTGGTCTTAGGACTGTCATAAGTAGCTTTCAACTCTGTGGTCAACCATTTCACAATCATTCCTTATATACGAAGGTGTGTATCTGTGTGTGTGCACATGCGTGTGCACGTATGTTTGAACATACAAGGGGTGAATCAGGCATTCGATGATTATCAGCCTTGCTCAGACCTGTTGAACAGAGAAGCGTCCTGAAATGTTGTTGTTTTTAGTGGATTCTAACTCTGACAAAAGACCCTAAGGAAACGTGACTGCGGAGAGTAAAGTCGGACCCTTCTAGGCAGTGTGGGAGGCCATCAGAGGAGCATATTTATTGTGACTTATCAAAAGGAAGCTTTGAACTTGCTAAACGTTGGTTTGTGCTGGAGTGATAACAAAATGCGAATAATTATGCGCCACATTTGTGCAGCAGGGAAAGTAATCAGAAGGTCTTGAAATGTGTGCTCCAGCGTGGCTGAAGACAGCCCTAAATCAAATGATTGAAGAAGAGGCGGTGGTAGAATAGGGCGGACATTTCTTAGTAACTGATGCACAGGTGAAATTTCCAGGCATGAACTCAGATAATCACCTGCAACAGAGCAGTTTGCTCTAATACACGAAAGCTGCAGCCCATGTCCCTGCCCCAGTCCCGTGACAGTTGTATAAAATTAAATGTCACAATATGAGGTAGTGAAGAGTGTTTACAGCTAAAGGAACATCGGGATGTTAAAGTTGGCAAAGTGAAAAAAAAAATTAATTAGGTGACAGGTGTGCCTAAAACCAGTCTTGAAGAGTAATCACAAATGGTAGTGTTTATACTGAATTCCCAAGTTTTCAAAACTACCAATTGAGAGAATCACGTTGATATGTGAAGTATGCAATTTCTGGAGAAAGAATAACGAACTGTGTTAACCAGTATGGGGACTGTCAGTCTCTAAAGAATTAGTCTTATTTGCAACCAAGAAAAGAGAATATGGGTTTGTTTACCAAATATAAAAGTAATTTTAAAAAGCAAGCTGGGTGGATCTGGGCAAACAAATTTGTTTATAGTCATCCTAATTCTAAACATCTGGAGTTCGCACGCTGCCCCCTGCTCATTTCAGCTGTACTTGTGGTGGCGCAGGCTCCCTCCCAAATGTCAGCCTCCTACACTGCCGCGAGGAAGGGCAGACAGGAGTCCTGGGCTCAGCCTGGTGCTCTGCACTCATCAACCCGTGTTAGCAGCATGAGAGGCTGTGCCGCCCTCTGTAGGGAGGACACAGAGGCGGGCACCGGGGACCCCAGAAGGAATTGGTCACGTTTCCGCTAAAGTTATTCTGTAACAATGGGCAAGGGCAGCATGTCTCCTTAGGCTCAAGTTCATATTGTCGATGTTTCATTCAGCATCCTAAGGGAGAAAACAGACATCTTGGGTCAAGTACTGGAAGGTCCACTGTTAAAATACTGGCAAACTGGACCCACAATTTAAAATAATCCACTTTGTTGTACACCTGAAACTAACACAACATTGTTAATCAACTGTACTCCAATACGAAATAAAAAGTTAAAAATAAATAATCCAAGTCAAAGCAGTCTAGAAATCTCTTTCTCTCTCCATCTGCTTCTGTCTGCAGATTTTTAAGGTAAAGTTTTAATCCTAACTTTACTTTGCTCATTGTTTTGTGATGTCCTAGGGTCCCTCCAGCCCTACCAACCTGCTTCAGGCATGTCTTATTTTACTTCTCTTTCTGTCCTCCCTTGACAATTGCCCAAGTCTCTGGATTTTCTAAAATAAAATCTCCAAGAAAGCATTCAGATTGGGCCAGCTCCTAGAGCACAGGAGTATGACCAGCCTATGGACTGGCTGCCTTATGTCAGGTGTCCAAATACATTCTTATCATCTATTGTGGGAGGTGGTCACGGGACGTGGCTACTGCCCATCATCAGGGGTGGAGGAGAATTGAACAGAGTGACATTTCTTGTATAGAGGATAAGTCTCCCCAGGCTTCTGTCTGACAAGCTCAATTCAAACTCTCTTCAAACACAGTCAGTTCACTTGGAAGATGACACCCAGAGAGGCTCATGTATACAGGGTACACATATGGGCCTCTGTGTACAAATGTACAAATGGCCTCATGTGGGGGTTTGGGAAAACAAAGTTCCAGAGAATGGAGTTGGAATTTGTGAAACATCCACACTTCTACCAGTTTGGCTATTCTATTTTGCTCGTTCATATAATTGTCAATTTGATCATTAGTCTTCTAATGTAATGCTTCAGGTAAAAATTTCGATGAGGCTAGAAAAATATGGTTTTTTTGTGAATGCTGTCATCTCTTGATACAACTGGGACTCTTAAGGAACTACATAAACTATTTTCAGCCAATGGAACATGATTTACAACATCGAATTAGTAATTTATTGATGGAACCTTCTTTTCCATGAGAATTAATACAATTTCCTACTGTTCTTACTTACACACTTGGAGTGAGGTATATTACTGATTACCCATGTGCCAGACAATTTATACATGGTTATCTCATTTTCTCCTTATAACAGCTGTAATGATCCCTATTTTACAAAACAGCAAATGTACCCAGAAAGATCAAGAAACTTTCCAAAGGTTATATAATTGGTAAGTGGTAGGGCTGGATTTTAAATCTAGGTTTATCTGACTCAATTACCTCACTGTACTAACCTATTTATTAGCAACAGTTAAAAATCCAGGGAGGATAAAAATCTAGCATTCTCCGTCATAGAATAATAGGCTACTTAACACAATTTAAAATATAATAGAGGGCTTCCCTGGTGGCGCAGTGGTTGAGAGTCCGTCTGCCAATGCAGGGGACGCGGGTTCGTGCCCCGGTCCGGGAGGATCCCACATGCCGCGGAGCGGCTGGGCCCGTGAGCCATGGCCACTGAGCCTGCGCGTCTGGAGCCTGTGCTCCGGAACGGGAGAGGCCACAGCGGTGAGAGGCCCGCGTACCGCAAAAAAAAAAAAAAATATATATATATATATAATAGAATATATATGAGGATTTGGGAGTGGAGAAAGATCATTTGCCTGGGTCTGTCTGTCGGAAGGGGGTCAGAGGAGTGGTTAGGCTTACAGGCTCTGGAGGCAGATGCCTGGGCACATAAGTTGGCTCTGCTTTTTCCTACCTTTGTAACTTCGAGCAGATTACTTGAATTTCTTGTATATTGGTGTTTTCATCTATACAATGAAAATAATTATTGTGTTTTCCTCTCAAGGCTGTTGTAGGATTAGATGAGCTAATACGGGCACAAGGTGTAGAGAATGCCTGGCACGTAGTAAGCACTGGGGAAGCGTTGTCAGCATTACCAAAGAAAGAAAAGAGATTTGTATGTCATTTTCTTTACAGTAAATGCAGGATTACAGATTTAGTTATGTTTTGATTGGCTTTTTGTTTCTTCTCTAGAGGAGCTTTTCATTTCAAAACATGATAAAAACAATCAGTACTTAATTATACTTATTCAAATATCTTATGTTTAAAATTATTTTCAAGTCTTCAGGATATTTCTGCAAGTATCCATATTTGAGGAGAGAGCCCTGGAACATAGTTCAGTCTAGCATCAATATTTTGAAGGGTGTTGCAGCACAGATGTATGAGGCATACAATTCAAAGCCTGGGAAACTCCAGGCAGCAGAATTTTAGTAAGGGATACTATAGGACTCTAAAATCCTAAAGGAAAACTTACTGTCAAAATATAACTATTTGACACAGTAAACAATTGGTAAGGAAGTTTTTGTTAAGGCGTAAGATCTGTCAGGATACACATCATCGCACAAAAACGGTTGATTATCAAAGCAAGTTGTCATAACCCTACGGGAGAGGGCAGTGAGCAGAAATGTAAAGCATCTTTGTATATCATTGTGAAACAAAACAGAAGTGTCAAAAATAGCGTCTCCCAATTTTAGTCCAAGAAATGAAGACGAAAATGTCTTGGGAAAGTCTTCCTGTGGCTGCTAGGATTGTTTTTTTTTTGTTTTATTTTAACTCTTCCTCCCTTGGTTAAACACTGTTTCCGAGAGATAAGAGAGGTGAGGGTCCAGCCCCTGGAGAAGGGGGCTGGCACAGCTTCTGTGGGATGGAGTGGGAGGGCACCATTCCAGAGTCTTTGTGAAGAATCTTCTAGAACTGGAAAATGGGAGCCCTGGAGGAGTCTAGGCAGATGGTCCCACACCAGGGTCTAATGTGGAGATTGCAGCCCTCAGGGGCTCCGCCCACCCCGGGTGGGATGCAGCAGGTTTAGAAATGACAGGTGGTCTGGATCACACTCACCATTGTTCTTGGTCTATTTCCGGGCTAGGGTCTCATTCCTTCCTTCATTCAACAAATATTGATTGAGACCTTGCTGTGTACCAGGTCTTGTGCTAAGTGCTAGTTAACTAAAGGTGAGTAAACACAAGATCTGCTGCCTCCCTGCCTGAAGCCTGCAATCAGGTGGTGAAGACAGATATTAGCCAAACAGTGACACAGATAAATGTATAATTACAAACTGTGGTCCCTGTTCTGGAGGAGAAGGCTGAGAGACAATGGTGGGAGAGGGTCAGAATTGAGACTGGTGGCAAAGGAGGGCTCTGAAGAAGTGACATATTTAAACTGAGACCTGAAGGATGAGAAGGAACTTGGCAAGGGAGTGAGTGAGGGCTAAAGTGTGTGTGTGTGTGTGTGTGTGTGTGTGTGTGTATTTGTGTGTTGAGGGGGAGAATACAAAATGAGGACAAAAGGAAGAGGACGTGCTAGGAGAATGTACCATCTGGGGGCCTTCTTGAAGTTTCTCAAGGCTGGAATACAGAAGGGGGTGTGGGTTGCAGTGGGGGGATGATAAGAGATAAAACGGGAAGAAGTAGACTACAGCCAGATAACAAAGAACTTTGGGAGTCAAGTTAAGGGCTATGAACTTCATTGCCACTGAAAGTTTTGAAGCAGGAGAAGCGCAAGATCAGATTTATGTTTTACGCTACGTATAAAATCTTACCCTGATTATTAGATTTTGTATCTCTAATGTTGTTATGGTTCGCATTGTTTGGAATCCGCTTATTTAAAAACAATAACAGAATTCTGACGTAGTTTACGTAGGATTTGTGCACTTCATTCTGCTTCCCAAAATAATCTCTACTCCAGGAAAATTTAGTTTAGGGAGGATGGTTAGAAGCAAGTGAGAATTTCAAGCTGAATTAAGTTTATTAAAATAAGCGACCATGAAAGATTCTAATGCAGAATACCCATGTTGATTCTTAACAGGATGAGGAAAGATGCTGAATAACTAATATGTACTTGTCAGAACAACAGATCGTAGCTATCGGAATTACGTGGTCATTACATTGCATGACGTGGGAGAAAATAAATGCAGCTTTGGCTAAGAAAAAATTTCAGAATCAGGTTGGTGTGAGAAAGGAAAAGCGTAATTGGAAAATGAGGTTTTCCAATTGCTTATTTTAAAACCAGGAATATTTAGAGTCTTTTCCTAGTATGCTCCTAATTGAAAAAGTCAATTAAAATATGGAAGCAAAAAAGAAAACAGATTAATTAGGAGATTATTAAAGGGATTAACAATAGGAGTTTGGCCCATAGGAATAGCTAACAGACAACTATATCCCATTAGTTTTCCATGGGAAAAGCAATGGATTTTATATGATCTGCAATTCAAACTGACAATAAGCCCCTGCTGTACGACTCGGGGATAATTTAAATTGTTCCTTAGTGTGGGCCACGCCATTGATCAGCAGGCTCTACAAAGGCCCTTTTGGGAAATAATTCCAGTTGAGGCCCAGGGTCACAGCCTGATCCACTGAATTCCTCCTCTTCCCGTTGGGTCCTGGCTGCTCACTGCTTTCAGCATGTGATGGTATTTTCAAGGGAGCAGGCCTGGCTGTGGAATGGAGAATCTGACTCTAAGACTGGGGGCAAATGGTATGCGTTCCCAAAGTGGCCTGCTGGGATGCTCTGAGTCCAGGAGCCTGCTTGGGAGGTCCATGGAAGCCACCGAAGAACCTCTCAGATTCCCTCGCGTTCCGCACGCGTGAAACCAACTTAGCGAAATCCTGATGTCCTGGAGTCACATTCCTGAAGCCTGTTCTATCTTGGAACCTTTCCTTGAGAAGCAGTTGAAACCAGTGGTAAAGGGAACAGTCTCTGGAACTGGACCACTTGGGCTCAAAATCCAGCTCTGCTGTTCTTGCCATGGGATCTTGTGGCCTCCAGTTGCCACATCTGTAAAATGGGGATAACAATAGTTCCCCCCTCATAGACTTGCGTAAGGATTAAGATTTAATGCATATACAGTGTTTGAGCAGTTCCTGGCACATAGTAAGCCCTCTGTAAGTTTTTATTATCCTCCTTCCCTGGTGGCACAGTGGTTAAAAATCCACCTGGCAATGCAGGGGACACAGGTTCGATCCCTGTTCTGGGAAGATCCCACATGCCGTGGAGCAGCTAAGCCCGTGCGCCACAACTACTGAGCCTGCGCTCTAGAGCCTGTGCGCTGCAACTACTGAAGCCCGCGTGCCGCAACTACTGAAGCCCGTGTGCCGCAACTACTGAAGCCTGCGCGCCTAGAGCCCACGCTCCGCAACAAGAGAAGCCACCGCAACGAGAAGCCCACACACTGCAACAAAGAGGAGACCCCGCTCACCACAGCTAGCGAAAGCCCACGCGCAGCAACGAAGACCCAATGCAGCCAAAAACCAAGCAAATAAATAAATAAAATAAAAATAAAAACAACCTTGCTGATAACTAGTTCAGTTTCTGTATCACGGTGCTTCTCTCTGGCCTGTCTACCAAGCTCTTTAACACTATTCTTGTTCTCACAGTTAGCACCAGCCTTGGCCATTTCTCTCTTTGGAAGAACCTCAGATCTGTTTTTCTTTGATATCTGTCCTGCTGAAACTTGCCAGGCCTGATTAACATGGCATGACTAATGCAGAGTTTAAAGCAGCTATGCATTATAGTGGGGAAATCCTGGAATTCTGGTTGTGGCTTCATCCCTAAACGGTTAGATTAACTTTTGCAGATAATGTATAATATTCTGTGCCTCCGTTTTCTTATCTGTCAAATGGGGGTGATGATGTTCCCATATCTCAACTCTTTCCGATGTCTGTGAGAGCTCGAGAGACGGCCACAGTTGCTCTGAAAAAAGTCATAATTTGCTATACATTGTCAATTCTACATCTATTTCCCCCTTGAATGTTCCTAATCTAGTAAAAGGAGAAAGCCACATAAACCAACAGTTACGGTGAAGGGTGACACCTGGGAGGTATGTTGGCAACAGTCCCAATATGTTATGAGAATTGTGAGCGGTCTGTGTGACAGGCGGGGCATGAAGTGCATCAGCAGACGTGGCAAATTAAGTCAAAATCGATTAAGTCTAGGAGGATCTATTAAGTACCTACAGTGGAAAATTCAGTCAAATAGACCACTGCTTTGGTCCCTGTGACATGTAAAGTGTTTAGCAGATGTTTTCTAAGTGACTAAACTGGCTGGGGGGGAATCAGATGCTCACAGCCTCAGTTTCCCTAGTTTCAAAATGTCTCAAGGTTTTTGAAAGTGGGAGAAAAAACCCAGAGGCCTTGGTTTGAGCAGGCGAGGTCCAGCCCTCTTCCCAAAGCTGGCGCTTTTCCCTTCCTTACAGGGAGCTGCGAATGCTTCTGAGTCTGCCCTCTCTAGGTTTGCATTTAGGGCAGCCTGTAATCCCCGGAGAGGCTGGAAGACCTTGGGGCCATCACCAGTGCTCTAGGAGCAGATCTGTGACTCATTATAGTCATGCCAATGTAACTGCCCTATTCCTTCAAGCACTATTGTGCTGTTAAGACCTAATTTGTGACCGTTTAAACAGATGAAACATAAAAATTAATAAATGGGGAGGAGAGGCAAAGAGGGTGAATTGTTTGCAGTTTGCCATTCCAGAGCACGTGTCAATTTTATTTTTTAATGGATTTGGCTGCCTGAGAAGTTTAATTAGTCAATCAATTAACTTGTTAACATTAAGACTCAAGTTTGTTTATTTATTTAGTTAGTTAGTTAGTTTTTGCGGTACGCGGGCCTCTCACTGTTGTGGCCTCTCCCGTTGTGGAGCACAGGCTCCGGACGCGCAGGCTCAGCGGCCTTGGCTCATGGGCCCAGCTGCTCCGTGGCAGGTGGGATCTTCCCGGACCAGGGCACGAACCCCTGTCCCCTGCATCGGCAGGCGGACTCTCAACCACTGCGCCACCAGGGAAGCCCTCAAGTTTACTTTTTTATATATGTTTCAAAATGTACTGAGCGTGTCTCCTTCCCTTGCTTCTCCAATTATGTGAAGAATTCTTTTTCACTGTTTTTCTCTTCGACTTCTTTTCTCTGTCCTTGAGCCTGGGCAGTTTAAGTGTCTCAGACTACTGTGTCTTATGACTGGAAAGAGCTGTTTGTCAGTTTGATTGAGGCGCCAAGCCCTGTCTTTACTGGTAAGGATTATCCATCTTGTTAACTTTATATGTTAACTGAAAATGTGCCAGTTAAGAGAAATCAGTGAGACCAAAAATAGTCCCTCCATTTTCCAGAGATTTAAGGAAACTGATTTCCAAGCATCAGATGCTTCATTTCAAAATTATTTTATTTAGCTAAAAGATTAATATCTTCTGAGTCACAGAGGAACACTGGGCAGTGTGGATTGTGATAACGTACCGACATAACACAAAACCGGTCTAGCTGCCGTCTGACTTCAGAGTGTCCAGTTTCCTGACATCCCGTTCATCCGTGTATGCGTGGCTATGGCCGTGGGTGAAACAGAAGCTCTATGCAATATTAATCTCACAGCATTAGGATGTTTCCTGTGTGGGGAGGGCAGGCCTTTCTGGTCTATGTCTTATACTTCTCAGTACAGAGACCCTCACACGGTGGGCACTCAGTGCACGTTATCGAATGACTGTCCTCCTCTCTCTCCTCCAGCAAATCACGTGCCGAGCCCTGTGATAGTAAATGGGCAGTCAAAACACAGAGTGAGCCACGCCACAATATGGGGGAATTCAAGGCGCTTTGTGAACACGTTGTAGGGAACTCTGCCTAGCTTAGGGGCCAGGGATGACTCTAGTGGAAGGCACATATCACGTCAGACTAAGATCTTTATCGGATTATGTAGTTGCGTATATGCGGAGGGAGGTGGGTAGGTAGGGAGTAAGGGTTGGCGATTTGGACAATTAAAACGAGCCAGACTACTTCATGACCACTCTGGGGGGGCGGTCAAGTTCCCGAAGCCTTATAAAGGCCTTCACACGGCACCTGAAACAAAGCAAATGCTTAGGAAATATTGGCTGCTGTTTTTTTTATCATCAGCTGATCAGTATGTTCAGAAGCTGGTCATTTTCCAAATAAGTGAAATCTAGCCCAAGACACAAACTTTGTTTTACACTTACTGTTATTGTACAGTCTCTTTCAGTCTGATTTGAAAACCACGTGGTCAATCACCTACCCCCCGCCCCCCCACCATAGGGAACTTCCTGGAATTCGGACACTGGCAGACAATCAGCCTTAAAGGCTGACATTTACTGGGTATAAATACCTTGGTTCCACTTAGAAGATAGCCACAGTCCCAAGCCTGTGGCCTGTCAGGTGTTTTCCCCACTTCTCTGGTCACTCTGGCCCCTTCCCCCAGATCCTACCACCTCCCCCTCCTGGCACAGCAAGGGGGGGCCTCCCTGACCCAGGTCACTGCCCTGGGAGGTATTTATATTACAAGATTTTGCATATCGCACCTCATTATAAATATACTTGTGACAAGGCCAGAGTGCCCTGGTTGTTGGTGTCAAGCTGGGTAAGGCTTCCAGGAGGAGGTGGGAGAAGGGGTGGGTGAGGTATGGATGGGGCATTGGGAAGGGGGGGTGGGCAGGAAGGGGAGGAAGATGGGGAAAAAGACCAGGAAAACAGGGCCAATCAGGTGAAGAAGCGCTGGAAGGAGATGGAAGGGTAGAGTGTCCTTTTCAGGGTGCATTCAGTTTTAGTAACAAAGAAAAGCACATTCCTCTTGGGCTGGTGTGTATTACTCGCTGCCTTGAGACTGACCTGCAAACTGAGCAGCTGCAGGAGGAAGCTGCACTTGATTCAAGAAACCCAGCCTGGGGAGGTATGGGCGGGCGTGGCCGCTGCGTCACTGCAGGGCCAGTTCTGCACCGCTTAGGGGAGGATCAGAGCAGAGGTGAGGGCTTTAGGGTCTGTCTCCTGAGGGCAGGAGCTGTGGACCTCCATTCCTTTATTCATTCAGCAAACATTGTGGAGCATCTGCTCGAGGCCAGAAACTGGGGTGGAATTGCGCACAGGGTACTGAGATGTGATCTTACCCTCAATAAAAATAGCAAAGACTTATATAATAGTGCACATATCACGTACCAGGAGTTTCTAAGTGCTTTTGGTACATCACACTCTCATCTTCAATACAAGTGCTTAACAAGAGGAACCGTTAATATTCTCATTTTATGGGATAAAAGGGAGGCACAGAGAGGGGAAGTGACTTCCCAGAGTCACACAAGTAGTCAGTGGCAGAGCTGGGCATCTGACCCAGGCTGGATGGCAGCCTGTGCTGTTGACCCTCTGAAGAGCCATTTTTCAGAAACTGAAAATCCCGTGCAACGTTCCTATTACACCTTAGAAAGCATTCTTCACACATAATATCTTATTACAGCTTCACAACATTCTTGTCATATATTACTCCAATTTAAAGGGAAGGAAAGTGAAGCTCCGAGAGATCTGAAGATACTTTCCAAGGCCAAGTTGCCAAAGTCTACCAGGCTGAATTCTGGGCCCCATTACTAAAAAGCGTGCCCTCCCCTGCCCCTTGCTGTCAGTGCGGGGAAGCTGCAGGGTAACATACAAAAGATTTGTTCAGAGCAGAGTGGACCCCTTGCATAATAATGAACTAAATTAGGGAGGTGACACGGGACGATTGTGTCGTGGGTTGAATTGTGTCTTCCTGGAGAGACGGGTTGATGTCTTAAGCCCCACTTCCTTGGAATGTGACCTTATTTGGAGATAGGGTCTTTTATAGAGGTAATTAGGTTAAGATAAGGTCATCTAGGTGGGCTTTAATCCAACATGACTGGTGTCCTTATAAAAAGGGAAAATTTAGACACAGGGACAGACAATGTGAAGAGACACAGGAAAAAGATGGCTATCTCTAACCCACAGAACGTCTGCGGCTGCCAGAAGCTGGGAGAGGGGCCTGGCACAGTTCCTTCCCTAGACCTTTAGAGGAAGCATGGCCCTGCTGACACCTTGGTTTCAGACTCTGAGCTTCCAAAACTGTGAGAGAATAAACTGTTCTAAGCCACCTGATTTGTGGTACTTGTTACAGCAGCCTTGGAAACAACTACAATCACTTATAAGAAATGCTAGATGATGGGTTTTTTTCCATGAGATTGGAGGCTACAACCAGCAAAACACTATGCTATCTTCTGACACAAAGATTTGGTTCTGCGAATGGGTATTCTAATTCTTTTCGCGAACTCAAGTAACAAGATCCCCTTGTCTTATCAAAAACAAACTACAACAACTCCCAAATCCTTAACAAGTACAATGATTTTGTGCAAATGAAATTTTGTCAGCTTAAACACTGTTAGATTTTTCACATGGCAGATTTAATAAGGGAGATTTATTTTAGTAAAAGACAAAATGTTTCACTAAAGAACTTATTAGTAATGCATAAAGGCCTACTGAGTCTCTGAAGATCCCATTTTCAAAGAGAAACGTTGGGATAATTTTTATGTCCTGATTACAGAGAAAGGCTCGATGAAGATTGTCCTCGATTTTAAATTTGTATGGAGGAGGCAGATGGGGGAAGGGAGAGGAATCACTCAGTCAAGCAGGAGGGAAGTCAAAGAAAGTGTGTAAGTTTGGCCAGCATTTTGAAGTTGCTTTTAAAAAGGTTGATATGCGTTTCTGGGAAGTGAGGCCACCTTCACAGGTACTTGGATGTACCAAGCAACGATGTTAGAGGACGGGGTGCAAGGACGAAGCCTGCCGACTCCAGCCCAGGTCTGCCCTACTCCCTCCCTGCTGACCGCCTCACCTATTCATTCTCTCCCAGGCTCCCAGGACAAATCCTAAACTGAGACTGGCTGTTTGCCCCTGGCAGATACCAAGTCAGGCCCCCTGTTTTGATGGCTGGACAACTGCTCTGTGCTACGTCCCAACTTTCTGCTTTCCTCTTCACCTTGTCTGCCTAGTGGGTGTCCCAGTGGGTACCACAGGGTTTCTCTCTTCACTTCCAAGTTCAAGAGCTGAGAAACTGCCTCACTCCAGGCTCCCTCCTCAGGCTGGGTCTGTGACCCACTGGGGGACAGCTGCTACCCACCTGCAAACCCACCAAGGATCATCTACCTGGATTTGTCCTCTCTGTCACCCACCCTCAGCTGACACCCTGCTTATTTTTCTCAGACTTCCTGCTGCTGAATATTTCTCTGGGATGCACCTAGAAGGGTGGACACACAGTCAGTGGCTCAGTCAGCATCTCTTTGGTCCAGGGGGCAGAACTAGCTCCAGACTCTGGAGCCCCTCTGGTCAGATTCAGCCAAACACTGAGGTATGACATTATTCCCTTTCCCTCTTAGGGCTGTTTGTGGAGGAAGTGTTGTCCCTCAGCAAATCCCAGTGTTCCCCATTAGTGGCTACAGGTTGGATACTTAAGCTCCTCATAGCCCAGCAACTGCGGGTCAAATTTATTTATAAACTGAATCAATCCATTATTAGAGGGTCCAGTGTTTTGTGTTGCTGTTGTTTTTTAAGAGAATTACATATATGGTAATAATACTTGGTAACATTAGTTGAGTACAAATAAATACTGATATTATTATTATTATTATTGACTACTACTACTACTACTACTACTACTTATTATTATTATTATTATTTTGCGGTACACAGGGCTCTCACTGTTGTGGCCTCTCCCGTTGCGGAGCACAGGCTCCGGACGCGCAGGCTCAGCGGCCATGGCTCACGAGCCCAGCCGCTCCGCGGCCTGTGGGATCTTCCCGGACCGGGGCACGAACCCGTGTCCCCTGCATCGGCAGGCGGACTCTCAACCACTGCGCCACCAGGGAAGCCCTGACTACTTATTATTAAATACATACTAGGCACTGTGCTAAGTGTTTCACCTGCATTGTCTCAGGCAAGCCTATCAGAAGGGGAGGTGCTATTAATATCTCCATTTGATACATGAGAGAACCGAGACCTGGCTAGATTAACCACCTTGTCCCAGGTCATACAAGGAGCAAAAGACAGAACCAGGGTTTCCACAAGGTTACTCCTGAGCCACTGCTCTTGGTCCCTGTGCTTCTTTCACATGTTCATATACTGCAGTGACATTTACTGAATGCTTACGATGTGCCAGGTAGGGTGCTAAGAGCTTTACAGCTAAGAGCTTTACCTTGTTAGTGTTCATTATAAGCCTCTAGGGTAACTCTTATTTTAATCCTCATTTTGCAAAAGTGGAAACCAAGGCTCAGAGAGGTTAAGTAACCTTCCCAAGGCCACACAGCAAATAAGGGGAAGATCCAAGATTTGAACCGATCCAACCTGGCTCAGCCAAAACTGCCATGCTCCGAGAATATAAATTATTAATTCCAACGATATGCCTGGTACTGTGCTAGGCCCAAGTGGATATAAAGATGAAAAATAAATTGTTCCTAACTTTAAGACACTCTAGATACATAGATCTACAATGCATATACACATGAATGGAAGAAAGGGAAGAAACCATAGTAACGAGTAATATTTGAGTTTAATATTAGCTGAAAGGATCCATGTAGTGTTTCATAAATCAGGCATTCTTACAAATCCAATTAAAGTGATTGAGGACATTTAATAAATATGGTTGAATTTTAACACATCGAACTAATAACTGAGGGGAACAACCGAAGTAGACCCCTGCCAGCACATCTGCAGGTCTCAGGGCAGAAGGAGGCACTGCTAGCAGCCCTAGGGACTACCCTGTTTGGGGAGAGCACAAGGTTTCAGAATCTGCAAGTGACACACCTGGATATCAGGGAGATAAATGGATTATGCATATATCAAACCATAGTTCAAGACTAACGCGCGTCCGTTTTAGGCACGCGTCGGTGCTTTGCTTATTGAAAAGGCCTAAAGCCCCGGATGAGGGCAGTTCCCCAGGAATAGTCGGTGGAGGCTGGGGCACTCTGCACCTCCCTGGGTGACCCCAGCGTGGAACGTCTGCCTGGCCTGGCATGGCAGAGTTGAGCAGGGCAGAGTTGACACTTTGTGGGATCCACTGGGAGTGCATGCAGTTGTGAGCTGTTTTTATAGGACTGGTATTTTGTTCATTTTTATCTACTCAATTTCACCTGGTCACTTCTGTGACCCTAAGGACAGGGGAGCAGGGCAAGGCACACAGTCCAGGGACTCTCACAGGACCACCCGGGATTGAACCTGTGTCTGGTGCCTCATCTCTTCCCAAAGCCCCACGTCTCCCATGTGGAGTCATCTGACCTTGGATACACATCCACTCCATCTCCTGCATTGTCCCTCCCTTTCCATCCCACTGCCTCCGTCAGGCCAGTGAAGCATCGGATGTGGCCCGATGCTGATGCGAGACCACTCACCGACTTCCCTTCCTGCAGCGCCCTGCCCTTCGCTCACTTGCCAAACGCTTGTCTACCGTGTGCCAGGAAGCGCTCTAGGAACAGAGGCTGTATCAGTAACACAACTCACAGATACCCTGTCCTCATGGAGCTCAGCTTCTACTTAGGGCAGACAGGCAATGAGCCGTACGTAGCATAAAAATGAGGAAGCCGCAGGGTTGAATGTGTCAAGTTCTATGGGGGAAGAAAGGGAGAGATAAGTTGGATGAGGGGGACTGAAGTGGGGTGCATTGCCCTGTTAAATTCAGTAGGCAGGGTCAGCCTTCCTGAGAAGGTAATTTTGGAGCAAAGACTTGAAGGAGGTATACAGCTGGGCCTGGCCTGACTGAGGAAGCTCACTTCAGGTGCAGAGAACAACCAGTGCAAATGCCCCAAGAAGGAAGTGTGCCTGGAGTGTCTGAAGCTAATGCACCCGGAGGGGTTCCAGGCGGCCAGAGGCCCTGGGCACCCAGAGGCAGGGCAGAGTTGTAAAGGAGGTCAGAGATGCAACAGCGTCATGCTGGGCCCTGTAGGCCACTTTAAGGCCTTTGTTTACTTTGAAGGAGATGGGGGTTTTGAGCAGAGGAGTGACATGATCTGACGGCTATTTTAGAAGGGTTGCCCTGGCTGCTGTGTTGAGGATAGACAGTGGGGGCCAGAGGCACAGTGAGACCAGTTATGCTGCACAGTCGTCCGGGGGAGGGACTGCGATGGTTTAGGCCAGGCTGGTGGCAAAGGAGGTGGTGCGAAGTGATGGCTTCTGGTGATATTTTGAAAGTAGATCCAACAGGATTTCCTGACATGCTGGATATAGAGTATGAAAGAGATCAGGGTAGGGTTTGGGGATGACCTACCGGAAAGGTGGAATTGATGTCATCTGAGGTGCAGAAAGGCATGGATCAAGCCAGTATTGGGGAAATCGCAGGAGCTGTTTCTGGACATACTGAGTTTGAGATGTTTATAGCGTATCGAAGTAGGCATGTCAAGGAGGCAACTGGATATAGGACTCTCAAGTTCAAGAGAGAGGTGTGGGGTGGAGATGTACATTTGGAAGGGCTGGGCATCTGAAAGGTATTGACAGCCACGAGTGCACCTCCTCAGTTATGGCCCCGGCTGCACCCTTCTCCCTCTGAGAACCTCATGGAACACCATTCCTTCCTGAATCACGTCCCGATGTCCTTATCTGTGAGCAAGGCCTCCCATGTTGTCAGAGAGCGAGCTTCCTTTCCAGTCTCACCCCTGCTGCTCTCCTTTCTTGCAGCCTAGAGCCACATGCAGCGGGAGCTGGGACACCTGAGTCCCCATTGCCTCCCTTGTTCCTCTGTGACTTTGCTGAAGCCGTGTCCCCTCCTTTCTTTTCTTTCCTTTTTCAAATTGTTCAAATTCCACTTCCCCTCCAAGGCCCAGTTTAACTGACCTTCCTCCATGTGCATCATTCTCCAGCCTCTTTACTTTTGTGTTGCCTGCCCTGGGCTGTTTTAGCAGCCTGCACCGCTCGGGGGTTCATCACACCTTATGCCTGTTCTTATCATCAGGATTCTCGGGACCAATCTCAGGTCTTATTGTAAGTTTCTCCTGAGCAGAAGTGCTCTCATTTGCCTCAGAATAGCCAAAACGTAGAGCCCGGTGCCCGGCAGAGGCAGAGCTTGTACACCATCAACGTTTGCTTAACAAATGAACCTTGGGGAGACATGGATTTTTGCAAGACAAGACCCTGTATACCTTGCGGGATGAGATCTAGGGGACAAACAAGTATAACTGGAAGACGATTTTCACTGATTTAGAGGCCGCTTTGTCCCACTTAAGGATTCTTAAATAGTACAAATACATAATGGAATCTAATAAACGCGTATAGAGTAGGCTTCTTTTTTTTCCACAAGGACAAAAATACTATTGCAAGTTAGTTTTAAAATGACTGAATGTGTTCCCTAAAATGAAAATACCAACAAGGATGTGAATTCTTACTTTTACCAATAACACAAACAACTACATATTAATAGAAATGATTTACATATATAAAAATTTCACAAAGGTTTGCTATATGTCAGACATTTTACATACCTTGACCCTGATTCTCACCACAACCCTGGAATTTTGTGTCCTTATCTTCCTGTTACCTATTGAGTGAATTGAGAGAAGTAACTCATCTACGTTATATAGCTTGTCAGTGGTCACAGAGCTAGCAGGTGGTAGAGTCAGGATTCTAACTTAACTGTCTTGAAAGCCAAGGGCAAAATTCCTTGCGTCCTGTCATCTGACCTCCTCCCTTCCACCTAGAAGCCCTCAGACCTACAGTTTCTGACCTCAGTGTCCAAGCTGCTGATTGTCTTGGTAGAGGAAAAATATCATGGCATGATGCTTCCAATAATCAACGTTCTTAGACAGAGTTCACTACCATTTCCAGACATTCATTCACTCAATGCATATTTCATGAGCACCTCCCTCCTCTGTGTCAGCCACTGTTCTCAGCAAGGGAGAGAGAATAATGAGAAAAACAGGCAAAAGTTCCTACCCTCAATGGAGCTTACATTTAATGAGGGAAGACAGACACTAAACAAGATCAATAAGTAAAATCTATAGTGAGTGTGATGGGGATAAGGGCTATGCAGAAAAAGAAACCTAAGTGAGATAGGAAGTGTGTGGCTGGGGGACTTGGCGGTTTTTGTTAGCATGACTGCAGGAGGTCTCAGTGAGAAGCTGCCAGTTGAGACCTAACAGAGGCAAGGGAACAAGCCTGGTAGATTCTGGTAAGAGGAGGGAGGAAGTTCAATGGTCCGGAGGCAGGAGTGTGCCTAGAGTATTCTAGAATAGCAACCAGCGCAATGTGGCTGGAGCAGAGTTTGCAATAGCAGTAACTAAGATGGGAGACGTGAGGAGGGTGAAGTGACCAGAGCGTGGTGACCAGGCTCATCAGGACTTTGGCTTTTACTCTGATTGAGGTGCAAAATCAATGGCGGGTTAATGCACTGGGCGATACTACCAGAGGTTTCCACGGTCTTCACGTATTTTTAGAATGTATTAGCAACTTTAATAAATTATGAGGAAGTGCATTTTGTCAGCCTTCCAATCACTAAATATTGCTGATCTCATGCAGAGCTCCATATAGCACTGCCCTTGTGACCGGGAGCAAAGCAGGGAGAGCACAGAAGGCTTAAATGCAAGAGGCCCAGGTATGGGGCGGGTGGACAGGGGGGACCTATCTCCAGCCCCCAGACCTTTCCCACTCTCTTCCTTGAAAGGAAATGGGTGGCGATCCCCACAGTCTCCGTCTCAGTCTTAACAGCTAAACTGCTGGGAACAGATCAGGCCGTCTTCACTCCCGGCTCTTGGAGCTGAGCTGCGGGATAAAGCCATCCATCAACAGCCCGCAGATGCACCTCTAAGAAGAACAGCAGTGACACGTGCACCTATGCTTCTCTTCTATGAATCAATTTTTCAAGTTATTGCCTAGGATGGCTTATTTCTAGATTGTCCTCACGTGCCATAGGGATTTGAAAATTAAAAACTTTTCAATGTTTCAACTCAACACTAAGAGCTAGTTCTTGGTCATAATTAGTTGGTTCCATTCGAATTAGTACTGGGTAGCAGCTCTTATCCTCTCTTCAGAGAAATAACAAGATCAAGATCGGCACAGAGAAGAATTATCTGTAATGACCGATGGGGCAGGTTATGCAGAAGGACTGTTGGTGCCTGGGAGCTCACGGGAAGGGGCTTCACCAAGATGTGCGGGCCTAGGAAGGCACTATGGGCGGAGGACGGACGGACCCCAACCCGTCACTACCCGCCTAATAGCATCTCAGCACTGGCTTAATTCTGCCAGCTTTTCAGGAACCTCAGAAGCAAACAAGGAGAGCTTCTGAGTGACCACCAACATGCACACGGTTAAAAAAGAGTCATTTCTAGGACAGAAAAGCCATTTCAAGAAATTGATCAACAGCTTTCTCCAAGTAGTGCAATCATCGTTTGCTATTTTTGCATTTCTGAAAACTTTTCCTTTCCTTTGAACTAAAAAATAAAATCCCATAAAGAATAGCTAGAAAGCAAAGCTTCAGTATGTGAGCTGACTTGTTCTCTTAAATTTAATTGTAAAACGTTATTAAAAATTTGGGAAGTATGGGGCTTCCCTGGTGGCACAGTGGTTAAGAGTCTGCCTGCCGATGCAGGGGACGCGGGTTCGTGTCCCGGTCCAGGAGGATCCCACATGCCGCAGAGCGGCTGGGCCCATGAGCCACGGCCGCTGAGCCTGCGCGTCCGGAGCCTGTGCTCCACAGCGGGAGAGGCCACAACAGTGAGAGGCCCGCGTACCGCAAAAAAAAAAAAAGAAAAATTTGGGAAGTATGGGGGATGGGAATCACTCTTAAGAGCACCATGCTCTCATAATTATTACTGTCTGAGGGCTCCCTTTTGATGTTTTCCCTATTTATATAGTTATAATCTTGCTGACCAAATCATTTCATATCCCGATGGTGCTCACTGAGCCTATCATTAGTGTGTTTGTTCCTCTCTGCTGATGGGGAGTTTCATTTATGATGCCTGCTTTATATTACTACCTCCCTGAAAGGAGGTAGCACAATTAACTATTTCTCTCCTTTTTTAAAAATTTTTTTAATTTATTTTTTATTTCTCTCCTTTTGATTACAGTTTTGCACTTTCATAAATAATTTTGTGACAAGCATTTTCACATGCATAGTCATCCTCCCTGCCCTGTTTTTCTTTCTTCAGATTAAGTGGAATTATTGGATTAAAGAGGATGGATTTTTGCATGGCTTAATATATCTTGAATCAGCGTATTTTTAAGTGAAATCTTATCTGAGCACTCAGCATATCTAGATGTTTTTCTCAAGAACTAATCATATTACACTGATTTTTATCAGACAATGAGCATATGTTTTTCTTTTTGCCTCAACTGGCAGGAAACTCAGAGCTAAAGTTCAAATCCAATAATGAGTTCATCTCAGGTGACCTGTAATAGTTTCTTTTGGATTGATATTCTACTTTGTTGTCCCTTTGAAAAACAGTGATGCTGAATTCTTAAAGTTCCCTCAGGTTCCTTTTAGAAACAGGGTGGTTATAAAGCTCACTCACGTACGCACGCAAACACACATACAAATGTGCCTTTATTGTACCTTAACACACAACTTCTTTATGTAATCAGCATCATAAAATCCAAATTCTTGGAACTGGAATCTGTGAGATGATCTAGTGCAATCCCCTCCTTTTACAGTAGAGACACTGGACTAGAGAGAGAACATGACCCGTCTGGGATCCCAGAACTCCCTGCAGCTAGAGCCAGGGTTAATGAGAACCCAGGCCTTTTCATGCCCGATCTGAGCCCTGAGCAAAGCGCGAGGAACTGCCTGTTGATTGGCTGTACCTTACACCTTGACACTCTTGCCAGGGGCTCAGTCGTAAGCGCCTCTCTCCATCTCTCTCTCTCTTCCTTTTGCCACCATTTCTCATTGCCACCATCCTCTGTGTTATTTCATTCCTAGAGCCCCGATTCTGCCCACTCTGGCCCATCTCACACACTGTCACCGTATTAGTTTGCTAGGGCTGCCTTAACAAAGTGCAGATGGGGAGGCTCACACCACAGAGATTCATTGTCTCCAGTTCCGGAGGCTAGAAGTCCGAAGCCAAGGTGTTGGCAGGGCCACGCTCCCTCTGAGGGCTCCAGGGGAGGATCTGTTCCAGGCCTCTCTCCTTGGTTCGTAGATGCCTGTCTTCTCCCTGTGTCTCTGTGCATTGTCTTCCCTGTATGCATATCTCTGTGTCCAAGTTTCCCCTTTTAATAAGAACACTAGTCACATTGAATTAGGGCCCACCCTAATGACCTTGCTTTCTCTTGATCACCACCGTGAGGACCTTCTCTCCAAACAAGGCCACATTCTGAGACACGGAGGGCTTGGACTTCAACATAGGACTTGGGCAGGGGTAGCGGTGGGGTGGAGTGAACGGGTGGAGGCGGGATGCAATCCAACCTGGAACAGTCGCAAAGGTCTTTTTTCCCCAAGTTTTCATCTCCCTGCTCAAAATCCTTCATGGTCCTGACTTGCCAAATTAATTCTAAATTCCTCACTTTGGCGTTCCAGTTGTCCCTTGACCCAGTTTTGACATATCATTGTTATTTCATCTCCTCACACGCCCCATATTCCTCTACACTGCAGTCCAACTGCATTACTCTCAGATTGCAAACACCCCACACTCTCCTGCCCCCAAGCTCACTCTCACGCAGCTCTTTCTGCCTCAAATGCCCTCTTCCCCCGCCTCCCAGGCCCGTCTCAGGCGCCCTCCTGTCCGCTGAGCCTTCCTTGTCCCCCACAGACATGTCTCTTCCTCCTTCAGGGCTTTGCTTCATGTATCTTGTTGGCAGTTAAGGATTATGACTATTGTATTGCAGTCACTTGTGTGTTCCCTCCTGCTAAACTGTATCCCTCTTAAGCGTAGGAACTTATCCATCCTTGCATCTTCCCAGTGTCTTTTCTTTTCCAACTTCCCCCAAAGTGGTTGCTGGTACCTCTGATGAAAACATAGCTGGCAAAAGATATATGTACTCTTCTGCAGAGAGCAATAGTAACATGTCAGGTCATCTAAGACAGCTCCTCTGTAACAGTGTGCAGACTCAGCATGATGGATATAATAGACAGCGGAATAAATAAAATAACGGTTGGATGTAAAATCTAAGATTGTTGGTATGTGGGCATGGCTGGTGTTGAATGGGAGATTATTTTTACTAGGAAATTCCCTTTGTCCTCATCATTTTCCCCTCCCAATAGAAAATTCCATGAAGTTTATTTCTGAAGAAAAGTAAATATCCAGATGGCCAGAGCAATGACCTTTCTCTAACGGAGGGGATGGATTTGTTATCCGGCCAAATGTTTGAGATTCTTCCACCGGCACGCATAATTGCGAGAGATGTGTTAATTACCCTTACGTGACAGCTGGTGGGACTTCCTAGACAAACTCTGAGAGGAGTATTGATCTGGAGTCGTTGTCAGTGACTGTGCTGTGGTGATATAAAGGTAAGGTCCTAACAACAGTTTCTGAATGGGCAGGTCAATGTGCAGGTTCTCTATGAAGTGGAGCCTGCAGGCATTAGGGCAGCTGGCCAGTGCTCGTCAGGAAACAAAAGCACCAGTGTAGCTCTTCAAATGACATCTGAATGAGTGGCACAGGCAAACTCTCAAAGATGTAATCCCTATTATTATAATAGCTCTATGGCTCAGAATGGGCTGTTATCAAAGAGAAAGACAAATCCAGAAAGTGAAGATGAGATTTTCTTTTTACCCCCTGCAGCTGTGAATCAGCAGCGCCCACATCATCGACTATTACTTAAGGGAACTGAGCGCACAGCGCTTGACTCAGCACTGTGGACATGTTGACGAGGAAGCAGAAAATATGATCCTTGCCCTGGAGGAGTCACTGTCTTGGCATTGTGTGCAAAATAATTTAATTCTCCAAAGTCTTTTACAGATCCAAGATTTTGTGAGTCTATGATCAAGAAAGAGAACCATTTTATCTTTAAAAAGCAAAAATGTCATGAATATTCTTTTGTCTAAAAGGCAATTCATATTCCCTAATATAACTTGCTGTGTTGCTTCTACATCAAATTGCTCAGTTTTTGTACCACAGATCTGCACAAGAGAGCTTTTGGATTTATTTTCCCCTTTCCTATTGCCAACTAAGTATTTTTTTCTTTTACCTGGAGTCATGTGAAATATGGGATTACTAGACTTCTCTGAAATCAGATATAATGGCATGTCTGCTTCCAAAGTAACCACTGTGTTGTTCATTCATACGTTCCTGGAAAAAGTATCTGATTTTGGTTTAGTCTAGGGAAAATACATTCAAGTTTTTTTTTTCCCTTAAAATGTGTAGAAGAAAAATATGCATCTCTTTTGAGCAACTGGAATCAATTTAAGGTTTTGGCACACACCATGGAAAAATCAATGGAAGTTAAAAGTTGACAGGCAACGTTTGCCTCTGCAAGTGTCAATAAACTTGTGCCCACTAAGAAAAATCAAAAAAAAGGATCTTTGACAACCAACTAGGATGGTAGGTCAAGTAATCAACCAATATAGTTTTATAGAAGATAATTATACACTGGATGTTGGGAGGTGGGACCCATAAAATTTAGGCTTCCTTTCTATCTCTCAAAAGGGTTTTCAATTTAACTAGGGAGATAAACAAGAGCATGCACAGAACAATAAGTAAATAAGATGTTATGTTGATAACAAGAATCAAACATCTAGGCATGCGGGAGGAACTCATGAACACTGAGGATCTAACCAAGGTTGAGTCTCCCTACGAAGTCCAGACATCCTGTTGAGAACCCATCCAAATCTGCTTCCCACCTAGACAGGAACTCATAGTCCTTGAGCCTTGTTCTTGTTGCTTGACAACTGACATCAGGCTCTCCTGAGCCCCAGGAGACCAATGTCCAAGACTCTCTACTTTCCATGCATGTTTTTTTTTTTCCCACATGGAAGGTGAGCTAATAAGTAGGACACCTATTTTTCTCCTTTCCTTTCTGGTGCCGGGAATTCCTTCAGGTTTTTCTAGAAGCATTTGCTGCTTTGTTCCTTGCTCAGAGGGAGCAAGTTAAATGAGGATCAGCAAAGGCTGAGCTTCCCATTTACGTCCCAGGCATTCACACTGGTGGCCCAGGGCCAGCCTCTCAATAGTATCAACAAATCATGGCAATGTAATGTAATATGTGTCATGTAAGTTACAGTGGTGGCAAGAGGCCATCATCCGTCTGGTCTCAGATGGTAATTAAAGGCTCCATAAATATGGGTCTTGGGGAAAGGAAAGAAAGGAGTGGTACTGGGGGAGAGAGTGAGAGTGCCCGGCAGTGTCAGGTACTGCGGAGAGGTCAGGTAAAATCCAGAGTTGCAAAAGTGATCTTTGAATATCGCAATTACATAGTTATTGGTGATCTCATCAAGGGCAGTTTTGGTGGGGCTTTGAGAAAAAAGTCAGATTGCAGTGCAGTGAACAAGGCCTGGAAAATGGTGAGAAGTAAGGTTGGACAATTCTTTCACTGAAATATCCTAGTAGATTAGGTTCTTCTGGTCAGCGATGTCGGAGGAAGAGGAGACAAAATGATGTTTAGTGTTATGGAAAATGTCTCTATTTTCCCACCCTCCTCTGTGTGAGTAGACAGAAGGGACCGCGTGCAGACTAGCAGTGGAAGGTGCCCAGCCAGGGCACTAACAATGGCCTCCATGCTTGGGGCAGAGAAAGCCCCACTGGAATCCTGCTTTGGTTTTGGTTTGTGTTGTTTTCCCTTAATCTGTGTGTGTGTGTGTGTGTGTGTGTGTGTGTGTGTGTGTGTGTGTGTGTATGTGAATGCATTTGTTCTATTCCTTTTCTGTCCCTTCTTCTCCCCCCACCCTTGCTCGGTTCCTCTTAGAAATGTTAATTACTTTTGGGTAACTTTCTGTCAAATGTCTTGAACTTTTCATGAGAAATCCACCATAAGAATCTGACAAAAATATATAGAAAGCCTGCAAATACATGATTTGGGATTTTTGAGGTAATGATTTAGGCTTTTAAGCGGTTAACCTAAAATTATATCCACTTAATATTACCTGAGCACTGGAGACTGATCAGTTTTCTGATTTGCTCACTTTGCCTGGTACATGGGTAAGTCTCAGAGTTCACTTTTATTTCCAAGTAGTAGATTGTAATTAGCTAAGAAGGAGTTTTCCTATTATAGTAATTTCCTAATTATGCATAGGGACAGTAGAAAGAAAAGTTGGGAATAATAGTAGTTCATCTAAAAACCTATTTTAACCATTAGCTTTAAACTCAACTGAAGAATTTAACCAAAACTCCTGATAAGAAGTAAAGGAAGGAAAGTAACAGGAATTTTACCTTTTAAAAATGTCTGTGAAGGTGATAATGATCAGTTACTTGCTTAAGGGCGGGCTTGCAATTTAACAGGCCAGAATATGGGCAGAAAGCCCAACAGACCACAGAACAGTGATTTTCAACCCCCCTTTTTTAAGCAGCAGATTTCCAGTGAAGCCTTATGTAGAAAACTAATATATAAATCAGACATGAGGCAGAAAAATCAAATAGAGGTTCTCTAAATTGGCAGAGCTGGAATCTCTCCCACTTTTCCTCTCCTTGGGGACTGTCCTGGAGGTGACTACATAGGGCTCTTCATTTTAATTCTATATGGTAATGCATCCCATTTGTAAGCATTTAATAGTTTGCAAAGCACTGCCATTTTCATCACATCACTTCATTTTTATGAGAAGTCCATGAGCTAGGCAGACTAGACACTGGCATTATTATTGCCATTTTGCAAATAAGTTGCTTAAGGCCATCTAGCTTCTCAGTGGTAGATCTTCAATCCAAACCCAGGTCTTCAGAGCTCTTCTACTTTGGTACACTGTGAAATCCTTCACTTGTCAGCTCATGACACTCCTGTTCCAGGTCAGGGTATATTTAAGAATTTGGATAACATACTAAAGGACAATAGCAAATATTATTAAATTAAAAATTAATAAGTAAATACACCTGTTTTCATACGTTGGACCTATGTAAAACGGTACATACATTTTTTAATATAAATTTTAAAATCATAGTTGGTATAGGCAAGGAGCAAATAAACTCCTCCCTACTTAGCCCCACTAGGTCAATCCCTACAGAGGTTAGGTGAATAAAATATGCGACAAAGCTTTCCTCCCTGGATAACAGAACAGCATTTCCTAAATATGACTTTCCAACAGAACTAATCAGAGAACTTTTGGATTTTTATTTATTTATTTATTAAAAAATTTTTTTTTGGCCATGCAGCATGGCATGTGGGATCTTAGTTCCCCGACCAGGGCTCGAACCCGTGCCCCCTGCGGTGGAAGCGCGGAGTCTCAACCACTGGACCGCCAGGGAAGTCCCAGAGAACTTTTTTAAAATGCAAATTCCTGCCCCCTTGATTGAAAATATAAGTCAGTAGGTCCGGATTAGAGCCATTCTTCAGATGCGGGGTTCGGTTTGTAAAACACAGATAAAATCATACAGTGGATTCAGCTTCCCCAGTTACTTCCAGAGAGTGGGCTAGAAGTTTTGGGAGAGGGCTTTTCAGGTCACAACAGTATCATTTATTCAATTATAGCATTAAATTCTATTCCAGTGACCTGAAAGAATCAGTGCATATCCAATTATGTCTAATTTATACCCTGGGACGTGCTGGCTCTGGCTCAATGTAAAATCCTGGCAGAATCGCAATTTAACAAGCTTGACAGGACATCAAAATTGCTATGTCGTTTCCAAACCCCATTAAGTGGGAGCCTACATGTTCCTATAATGTTCTGAGGCAGTATACACTATTATTATTTTTCTCTCTGTTTATGTAAGGCAAATACTCAGCAAATACTTTACCAGAAAACAAGAACCGGTTAGAGGGAGCTACTGTGCAAACAGAGCGCTTTGCCACCCAAAGCAGTGGCGCTGAGACAGTAGACACCGCGTCATCCTTTGTGGTTCCAGCATTTAATGGAATTTAATATATTCTTAACAAATTTGACATGATTGAAAATATCACAGCAGCGGCCTGGGCAGGTTAGAGTGGACCAACGGCAGGCAGGCTGCGGTGCGCTTGGGCTGGAACTTTCTCTGCACGTCCTCCACGCTGAGTCTCTGATCATGGCATCCTCTGGTGCCAACTGTCCCTTTTCCACCTCTTTTGGTGGCACCTAGGGCCTCTCCTGGCCCCTGTTTGTGGGGACGCCCCTCTTCTCACAGCAGAGCAGAGAGCTGCCGGACTGGGATCCCGCAGGGTCCAGTTTGAATCCCTGTTCTGCCACTCGGGGGCCGTCCTTTCAAATCCTGGAACCCATCTCTTCAACCACAAAATGGACGAAATTAGATCTCCTTCATAAAGTGATTGTGGAGCTGGCTGAAATAACCACGCGCATTTGCGGGGCACGCAGGGTGTTCACTCAGCGTCCTCTCCCTCTGGCCTTTGTTCCCCGTTTTACTCTCAGCCTGCCAGTCTTTCCTGCAGATGCCCGCTCCCTTCCTTTCCAGTCTGTTCCTGCAGCCGACAGAGTCCTGACCCTGAGAAATCCAGGACTCACGCCAGCTTCCTGGGAATGCCCCTGTCTTCACTCTGGTGACATTTTTGCACCTGTTGTATTTGGACTGAAGTTCTCAGCATCAGACTCGGCTCTGCCACGGACCGGCCGTGGGACAAACGAAGCTCTCGAAGCTTCAGTGGCCACATCCACAAATTGGGCACAAGCTCACAGGGCTGGTTGTGAGGATTAAGTGAAATAATGCTTTTAAAGAGCTCAGCGTGGTGCCGGGCATATAGCAATTCTCTGTCCTCATAGTGAGCCACAGTCTCTTTTCCACTTGAAATTAGTCTTATGCGCTATTACCAGATCATAGGTCGTAAACTTCAACTTTATCCTATCCAACTGTCTCCTGCTCAAGGAACTCCAAGTCCTTCCTCACCTGATCCCAGCCCACAACCAAAATATCCTTAGGAAAAAGTATGAACCACTCCGTTTGACATTCAGACCCTCCATAGTACAGGGCACCCCGCCGTATCCGAGCGATTTGAGATTCTTTTCCTCTCATTTCCCTGATCAGAATAACAAGGTACTTCTGGAGGAAAGCTCTTCGTACAGCATTTGGGCATTGTCTATGGCTTGGGTCAGAGAATGGAAGAAGGGGGAATGGCCTAAAAGGAGGACTTTTGCTTAGGCTTTCCAGTTGAGAGGAGCTTCGTGAGGAAGAAGCCAGTGGAGATGGCTGCGGTGCCAGGGAGACAGCTGAGGATGGGCTGGGGAACTGCTGCAGGAATCTGGTGGTGTCTCTAAGGCGCCGCCTCGGAGAATACACTGCGTTACAGTCACCTCAGGAAGAGCTGGTAAAGGTCCAACAGAAGAAATCTGAGAGGAGCAGGTACAGCTTAGCGTTCTCCAGCCTCTGAAGAGATAGGAAGACCCTGCCTGCCCTCGTCTCTAGGGGACCACAAGTCACCTGGAGCAGCGCAGGGCTCATCACCATTTGCTGTTGATGAACTAGCACAGGCTGGGGGTGTTTTCTGCGAACTAAGCCCCTTTTCTAAACCGGTTACGTTGTTAAATTGGCCAGTGGAGCTGGGCTGACTCGTAGAGCTTCCTTCCCCCAGGCCTGGGGGAGAACTCAGTGCCAAGTGAAGCATGATACAGCGCTTCCTATAAGTAACTCAATCCTCTCGCACCGGACACAGCGCTCAGACACCAGGGTGACCTCAACCCCAAGGCATCTGAACTGACATCCTGCCACTCGGGCAGCACCCCTCTCATACCTCAAGAGACCACAGTCAGCCCCATTCCATTCCATCACTTCTGCTTTTCCTCCTGAAATGCCTGAAGTGCTCACACAGTGAGGTAATTGGAAGCCAGAGAGACCTAAATCTATCCAGAAAATAGAGGAATCTAGACCCAGATCCCACCTCTTCCACTCACTAGCTCCGGGGTCCTGAATCGTTTATAGAAGCTCTCTTTGCCTCACTTACCTTACCTGTAAAATTAGGGTGTCTATCTTAACAATGCGTTATAAGGATAAGTGCAATAATGAAGGCACAATGCCTGCACCGTACACAGCACGTTGCAGGTGTCAAGAAAGTTTCACTCTCCCCACCCAATATACATGTGAATGTTTTTATGTCTAGACAAATATCACATGTGCCCGTGGGCCCGATTCCAGTCTCATCTCATTGAGGAATTGTCACTTAAACTTCCTTTCCCAGTCATCATTGTGAAGTCCTTCTTACTTTAATGGCTTCACCACTCACTTGGCCATATCAGCTGCCGCTGTTACTCATCTGCTCAGACACTGATGTCTTGTTTGGCCAGTTAGACAGACTTTCCTGAAGGGGAAGGCTAGTGTCAATGAAAATTCTGTCTCATCACTCCAACTTCCTACTTTGTCTAGCATTGTTATAAATGCTCAGGATATTTGTGTGAGTTGCAGAGTGAAGGAGAAAATCCCAGGGGAGGGATAAAGGCCAGTGGCGAACTGTCTTTTTAATAAATTACAATCCCGTAGGCGCTGAGCATCCACACTTTGGAAGCATTTCAGTGGTGGTTAGTGTGGAGGTTCGTGGGATAAAGATGTCGGAGGTGAAGAATAAGACGGAGAGAAAGGCAATTTTGCCAGAGTTATAAGAGGTCAGCTGGGAGGTCAAGTGAGCTGCACGGAGCCCTCCCCCACTCAGGATTAGACAGCAGATTAGCCAACTGACCTCGTTACTGGCTCCCAGGCAGTCATAATCTCTCCTACTCACATTAAACGATTCAAAGAAATGCTGACACAAAGATTTCCTTTGAGATGCTGCCCCGTCCTCACTTTAGAGCAAAACTTCACATTCCCCTTTGTTTTCTATTTGTGTTCATGTTCTCTATATGACGGAGGAGACAACTATCTGCCCACCAAAATCTACTCCCTTCTTCTTCCACTGTAATAATCTGTGGTTGGGTGTTTGGTCATCCAGCCGGGGCTGCACATCCAGCCTCCTTTGCTCTAAGGGGTGGAGGTTTGGCCGAGTTTTCACCAATAGATCGTGAGTAGAAGCGACGCGTGCTGTCTCCAAGTTGGGACCCTTGAGATAGTAAGTGGGCTTCTTCCATATTTTCTCCTTTCCCTTAAGGCTGGTCGGATCTTGGATGTAGCAGTGATCCAGCCTTGCTCATGCAGATGCTAAGACTCTAAGGCCTAAAAACTGCAGAGCCATGATATGGAAGGAACCACGGCCCTGAATGACCGTGGAACACCCATCACATCCTTTATGAGAGAGAAATGTTTCTCATTCACTGATCTATGCCATGTGTTTAAAAGCTATATTATTGCTGGGTCACTTATTACAGCTTAGCTGCAGCAACCCACTTGCAGCATATATATATATATTATACATTATAATATATATTGTATATAAATATAATCTGTAGATACTATATAACATGATATATTAATATGATATGTGATGTACTATATAATATTATATATAATAGGTACATTATATATGTACTTATAGAAATATATCTCTTGGAATGTATTTTAAATACAAATAGATAATAGTGTATAAAATATTGCAACTAGCCTTTTTTCCTACTAAATAATCTGTTTTGGAGATTTTTCCAATTCAGATGTGTGTGTGTTTGATATAGATGACAGACAGACACACTTCTGAAGTGTCAGATGTATTTCTTAGTGTCAGTGATCCATAGTTTATTTAACCAATGTCTTTCCTGGATTACCCTGTGGACTAGTTTTGTGATCGCTTTTACTTTTCACTATTATTACTACTGACATGAACACCCTTGAATATGCTTCTCTGTTCACATACATAAATATTTCTCTAGTGTAAATATCTAGAAATGGGATTGTTGAGTTGAATACTATGAACATTTAAGAATATAATTTATTATTGTCCTCTTAAAAGTCTAAGCTAATTTATACTTCCATAGCATATGAGAGTGCGTAACTCTCTATAACACTGTCAATGTTAGCAATCTTTAATTTTGCTCAGCTAATGGGGAAAAATAGGGAGAAAAGATTATTACAGAAAGAATAAAAAGATATCTAGAACAAGAAAGATGAAAGTAGCTGGAATCTAGTACGATAAGCTACCAAAAAACCCCATCAATGATCACACTTTGTGAAATTCTGAGCCACTTGTACTGTTCCAACGATCACAGCAATTGTCAGTCCTAATCCTGTAACTCCTAACATCCCACTGCTTTCCTGCTGTCTTTCTCCCAAACCAGCCAGGTTCACGACAAGTTATACACTTCACTCTGCTCTTATACTACACGCTAGGTTATCATGACCGTAGGTAATTATGAGGCTGAGCTGCAATGCATCAGTGTGTTTGTCCTAACATTTTAACGATATAAATAAATGCTGAGGAGGACACTAAGCTGCGTCATCGCAATAGCTGAAGCCCCACTGCAGCTGTCAGGAACACGCCAAGCCATTCTGTCTGTGTATTCCTCTAATGCTTTTCCAGCCCAAGCAGGAGGAATAAAACTTTCCCATTTCTCTTCCCCAATCCCCAACTTTTTTTAAGAAAAGTTGATTATTGCCACTATAATAGGTATTTGCTAAATATTTACCAATATGTGCTATTGTGCTAAGTCCTTTAAACAAGACCTTATTGGTGAATTATAGACAGAAAACTATCTCTGGAATATAAGCAGGCCTGAGATAATTAGAGAATAATTGTGCAGAAGGAAAAGCCAGATTGGTGTGACGTGGAGGGAAGAAAAGCATGGGTTGACCTGAGAGCAAGTCCCAAATCGTCTCAGTTTATGTGATGATTTTATCTTATGTGATTTTGCGTAAGATACTGAATCGTGCTAAATCTCAGTTTCATCGTGTTTTATTTTCTGTTTTTTTAAATTAATTAATTTATTTTTGGCTGTGTTGGGTCTTCATTGCTGCTCACGGGTTTTCTTTAGTTATGGCGAGCGGGGGCTGCTCTTCGTTGTGGTGAGCGGGCTGCTCATTGCGGTGGCTTCTCTTTTGCGGAGCACAGGCTCTAGGCACACGGGCTTCAGTAGTTGTGGCACATGGGCTCAGTAGTTGTGGCTCGCGGGTTCTAGAGCACAGGCTCAGTAGTTGTGGCGCACGGGCTTAGTTGCTCTGCGGCATGTGGGATCTTCCCAGACCGGGTTTCGAACCCATGTCCCCTGCATTGGCAGGCAGATCCTTAACCACTGTGCCACCAGGGAATTCCCTCCTCGTGTTTTAGAAGAGGCACATTTATTGAGTGCCTGCCATGTGCCAGCCTCCATTCTAGGTGCTTGGGATAAAGAAGAAGGCAAAACGAGGTTCCTGCCCTCAAAGAATTTACATTCTGGGGATGGGGGAGGGGAGAGAGACAGACGCCAAGCAAAGAGAAATATTGATCTATTCATTTATTTAAGAAGTAGTTACTAAGCCCATACTTTGGCAAAAGACTGTTCCAGGACTTGCTTTAAGAATCTGCCTTCCAGGGACTTCCCTGGTGGCGCAGTGGTTAAGAATCCGCCTACCAATGCGGATTTGATCCTGTGTCTGATGAGAAGTTTCCCTGATCTTCCCCAGCCCCCAGTCTGAGTTGGCTACCTACAGTGCGTTTCCAGAGTGCATGCCCTAGAGCTTACCATGCTCTAGAGCACACAGACACCCTTCCTGGTACTTAACATCCTGTATGGAAGTTGCCTGATACTCATCTCTGACTCCTCTCCACACCCACTAAACTCTCAGCAGCTTGAAGGCAGGGTAGCATCTTCACTGCTGGATCCTCTATGCCAAAGACAGAGCCTGGGACACATCAGGCTTTAATAAATACATTTGATAAATGAATGAAGGCAGAGAGAGAAAGAGAAGGTAGAAAAGTTAACAGGGCAAAGGTCTAGAGGTAAGGCACAGGTACAAAATGAATCTCTAGAAGGCGTGAAAAGCAACTTTGACCTTCAAATAGTAACACTCATTCAACAGTGCTAGATAGAAAGGCCAAACAGAAGCTCAAAGAAAGCAGGTCTACAGAGAAGATCCCCAGAGTGAGATGCCCTTTCCTACCAGAGAAAATGAAATTGGACTCTTGGCCTCTGAGATCCAGTTATTCGTCTCTTCATCTAGTTTATGTTTAACTGTTTCAATGGACCTACTGTTTAAATGGCAATGAGACAGGTTCACACCACACCTTATCCAAAAGCCTATTTTGGCTCCGTGCAGTCAGACTTGATGTTTGGGGCAAAAGACCTGGAAACCTTCTGTAGGTCTAGCCTTCCTCATTTTCTAGTATATACATTGAAATGCTCAAATAGGCCATCTCAACTAATAATAGTCTTTTTTCCTCTTTTCAGCACCTTTTGCAATCCAAATTTAAATGATAGAGAAAAACTGATGGCATCATCTCTACTATCTTATTAAACCAGGCTTCTATTAATGATGATTCACTGAAGTGTCAAGAATAGATACACTGAAAACTTCTCGAGCATATTAATGTGTTAAGCATCATACCACACGTAGCTGCTGATATAATTTTGAGTTTCCTCTGGAGGAAAAAACAGTTCTTTTGGATTCTTTTCATAAACAGCACCTTGAAAAAAGCTTTCAGATGCTCAAAGACATGAATCTTGCTCCGTTCCCTTGTGTATATCTGATTTAAAGGTTAATAAGTAATTAGGGAGCACAGTCATCCAAAAATTACCAATTAATATGCCATAATTTTCATTAAAAATGCTATTAATTATATTTTTGTACAAATGTCCTGGACTGGCTAATAAAAAGTTACCTAAGGCAATTCTGAACCTTTCAGGGAGAAAGAGAAATTAATCCGTATCAATCACTTTTTAAAGTTATGTTTTGGGCTTGAGAGATCAAACAAAGGAGTGTCTTAGTTATTTAGTGTGGATAGAATCTGACAGGGTTCCATTGTTTATTTTGTACTGAGTCATTATTGCTCAGAAAACCTAATAAGGTATCTCGGCAGATGTTTAACGTGGAAGTTTGACAAATAACCGTTCTTGGGTTCTTATAACGTAAAGCAACCCTTTATAAATGAGATCAAACTTTTAAACTATCCAGATATATTTTGTCGAGTTCCTAGGAGACTGTGAATGGAAAGTTATGATTAACTGATTAAAGCATGTTATATATTTAAAATTTGTTCTATACCTTAAATGATGGTATCAGTCACTTATGAAAAATCCACGGAATTCCAAAGTTGAAGAGCTCATGACAAAACTTCTACCATCACTCTAAGGACGCTACTAGATTTAACTTTTAACAGTTTTACAGATCCCCACATACTTCTGTTCTCACCATCTTATCGCGTCACCTCCTGTCTGAATGCAACATCTATTTCCATCGTGTGCATTGTGGCTGGCTAGTGTTTGATAAACATTAGAACTGGGCAGGTTGCAGCTCTACACCATTTTGGTACATAACAAATTGTAGTGGGAATATTTATCATCAATGAAATGAACCAAGTGTGGTTAGGAACTATACAATCAACTCAGACACAAACTATTGATATTCCATTGCATCATAGATATTTACTGGTTGTTAGGCAACCAAATGTTCCAACACTGACACCGGGGAAAATTTCTCTTGCTGGGCTTGGCCATTTTAGTAATTAGTTCAGCATGGAACTGTCTCATAGTATCTCTGGCATATAAAAGAACTTTATAAAGGACATTTAATACAAATCCCAGGCTTGCATTATTTGAGCAGTTCCTGAGATGGGAAGTTTTATCCTACCAGGCACGTTTATTAATTTTTTCCTCATACTAAACAAATACCTGTCTCTCTACAGACCTTATACATTGGCTCCACTCTTTACCTAGAGCAAGTTTACTTCCTCTTCAACATGCCAGCTCTAATATTTGGAGAAGGCTATCATGTCTTCTCTGAATCTTTCTTTCTGCAGAGTAAATATATCCAATTCATTCCCTTATTCAGAATTCCCCATTATCTCACATGCTGGCTGTTCTCCCCTCTCAATGGCACCATAATATTTTAAACTGGGACTAACTAGGATTGGTTGCTGTTTTATAGTTTACAGTTATGACTACTGATTTATAGGCTGTTGTGTGGTTGAACATTGCAATTAAAATTGGCACAGGAATAAGACGTCAAGGGTATAGAACAGGTGCCTGTTTTTATTTTTTTATTTTTTTTTTAAATCCTGACTTGGAAAATGCTACCAGTGAGAAATCACAGCATTTGTGCCTTATTGGAACCTTGGAAGACAAATGGAAACTTTAAGTAAGACCTTCAGGGATGCCTAATAGATTTATGCAGCATAAGAACAGTTTCAGAGTGTGGGATGCAATCATTTAAAGTAATATTTGCTAAATTTGGCCGTGCATATGAATCACTGGAGAGCTTCTAAAAATACGGATTCTTGGCATCTGTACCCAGACCTACCAAAGAGGTGCCTCTAGAAGTTCCCAAGGGAAAAGCATTTGGGAGCCATGGATGTAGGGTACGCAACATGAAGACCAGTCCTTCCTTTGAGCTAATTCTACCTACCCTATAAAGCTGTCTTCTGTGACACATTTTCGCTGCCTATTACAGCCAATCACTCTCTCTCTTTTCTAAAAAAGCCTCTTCTTCTAATGATTGGTACCAAATAGTTTGGTATTTAATCGTTAATTTTGCATGGCTTTTTGTCTCCGTTATAAAATCCCTCAGGGCAAGAACTCCCAAGGGATATGGCACAATATTGAACGGAGTCATTGATTGATTGGTGAGGATTTTTGGAGGTAGCAGAAGAAGTTAGAGACAAAAGGGAGGCAGATACTGCAGGAGTCTAGCTGGAAAAGTTTAAGATCAGGGAGATTAAAGTCTTTCTCTTTTGAAAGAAGTATCTTCTACACTGTGCTGTGGCCTGCTCCCAGGTGTAAGTGATAGAGTACACAGACGTTGCTTGATGTCTCCACCTCCATCAAACCTGATCCTTGGAGATGTCAGACAGTAACCCACAGACTACATTATATAAATATGGCCAGAAGGCCTATTATTTCCAGTGTTTCTAGTCCATCTGGAACACCAGACATAAATGAGTTCTAGCTCTTTTGGTGCAGTTCTATCATCTGACAAAGTCAATAGTGAGGGTACTGTAGGTCCTGATAAAAGTTTCAAAATAAAGATGAAGGGGTTCCTTAGATAGTTACATAGGCTTTTTTTTTTCTTTTTTAAATATCAAAGACATGTAAGACTTCAAAATTCATTCAAATTAAAAATCAAATTCGAAGCAATGATGCTTACATGAGATAAATACATAATACAATTAAAAATAAAAGAATGACAAGCTATATTTGGAAAGCATGAAGAAAAAAAGCAGGGATGGTACATTTGTATTAAAGAATAAATTTGACAGAAGTTCAACTACATATTGATACAAGTAAAACCATAAAAAAGCCACGAGTCATGAAACACTAGGCACAGAATAGCATAGTGTCAAGCCACGAAAAGCAAAAGTTGCTAGAAATATAAGGAAACACATGAGTTGTATTAAAATTTCAAAATTACATAACTCTCTGGTAGGTCAAGGAGACAAAAATAAGCAATTAAGGACATAAAACACATGAATTATTTAATGGTTGTATAAATATCGATACACTGATATAACTTTGCACCTAAGAACAGAAAATGAACCTTACAAACACTGATCATGATCTGGACCATAAGATATTTCAGTGCATTTTTAAAGTAAAAATTGCACAACTCCATTATCTTAATAATAAAATATTACTAGAAATTAATATCAGAACTTTAAAGGAAAAAAAATCTCAAATTACTTGGACATTTTAGAAATAGTCACATAAATAATAAACGAGTTAATAAGCAAACTAGCAAATAACAAATGTGAGAACGTTGTTGAACAAAAACCCATGAGATGGAGGCAAAGCTATTTTATGTAGTGATTCACAGCTCTAAATGCTTTTTGAAGAAAAGAATTATGAGAAGACACCTAAATAGTCTACATGGGAATTTAGAAAAAAAAAAAAGATAAAAGAAATTAAGGAAAGCTAGTGAGAAAGAAAATAATAAAGTAGAAATTAAAAAATAAATGAAACATAATAATGAGAAAAAAATAAGCCTATCTTTTGCAGGATTGATAGCTAAAACCAAGAACACGTTCTTCAAATAAAACAGACAAATCTCTGGCAAATTGGGCAAATTTAATCAAAGAAAAAACTAGAAAGAATATAATAACATTTATAAATAAATTTATTTAAACTATTTAATAATAGAGAGAAGATTAAGGCTTATAACAGAGTAAAATAAATTAGTGATTAAATTGAAAACTTGAGTAAAATAAATAATTGAGAAAAATGTAAATTAAGATGAACTTAATGAGAAGAAAATCTATAAAGAAAGAAGAAATTGAACCACTTATCAAAAAGTTACTTTTACTTCAATTAGAGATTTTAGAAATTTGGGGGACATAGGGCTCTCTGAGAAAGGAACACTTTCTGCAATGTAGTTAAAGAACTGGGTTTAAACGCCATGTAAAAATAGCCTAAGTTTTTAAATTTAGGGTTGAAACTGGTAATAAAAAATAATTCTGAAAAACAAATGATCCAATAGAACTTTCTGTGTAAAACGTCTAAGAAAAAGTTCATGCGATTCAAGCCAATCTCAAGACTTGACCAAAAGAAAACCAGAAGTAATAGGAACTTCAATCATACAAGGCACATTTAGAAGGGTTTTCTAGATAAGCAGCCTGATTTTGCATAGCAGCACCACTACTCAGATAATAAACTAACTTCTCCCGGGAGCTCTGGTTCCCACCCAGCTCCTGAGTGACCACATAGAGAATATCCTTAGAGAACATTAAGAATAAAATAGCCAGCAGGGCAAACAGGACCAGGAGAAATGAACTCTCCAGAGGGGACGGTAACTTCCCTCTCCAAACCTTCAGTTCCACGTGCCATAAAGGAACAAACGAGGCTACGATGCATATTCATTGGCCCTTTTAATACTCCATCAGGATGCATCTTTCCTAATAATATCTACCTCCAAAATTTATTTTAAGTTTACTCTTCTCTATCACTGCCGCCACCCCCACCCCCCGGGTGGCATTGGCAGTGACCGGGACAATGCAAAGCTTCACGCACTGAGCTCCCGGCCCAGCCTCCTCCTGCAATTCCTTGTCCAGGCAGAGGACCTTCTCACAAGGCAAAACATCCTCTCGCTCAAATCTTAGTACGGAGCATAAAATCCAAACTCCTACACAGTCTCTCTCTTATTCCTTGTCTCAGGTGCGTCTCCCCCTGACCGATGGGCCATGCTCTAGTCACCCTCACCTCTTGTTTCCAGAAGTTGGCTAAGTGCTTTTCTCTCCAGGCTTTAGGGCTCTCTTTTCCCTGTGCCGGGGGAAGCTCTTCTCTCCTCACATGGCTGCTTCCTTCTCACCCTTCAGGTCTCTGCTCAGAAAGCACCTCCTTGGGGAAAGCATCCCAGGCCATCCTTTCTGTTTAAATTCTTCCTCAATCGCATTGTTTGCTATCCACATACCTTGTATTTCCTTTTTAGCACTTCTCACAACTTAAAAATAATTCCTTTTTGCAGGGGCAGTGTTTCTACCCATTTGTTTTCTGTCACTCCCATTAGACTGAAAACCCCACGGGGTCAGGAACGCTGTGGGCTTTTACATGGTGCTGTACTGCAAGTGCCTGGCCGCATGCCTGCACTCTGTGGGCGCTCAGCATTTCGTGAAGGAATAACAGTCTGGATAAATTGTGATGATTTGATTAGTTTGTTTACTTTTCTCTTGTTGTTGTTTCCTGCACTTGACTGTGAGTTCCACAGGAACAAGGTTCCTGTGTCTTTTTTAGGCACCAAATGTCGTGCTTGGCACTTAGGGGTAGCTCAGTGGCTATTTGTAGAATAAGTAAATGAATAAAGATATCGAAGTTCTCTAGGATATGAAATTTCTTTCGCCTCAGCTTTATACAACACTCAGAACGTCTGCATCTACTAGAATCCTTCATTAAGAATTCTGCTATCCCAATATTTTCCAGTATCACTGTTTCTGTTAACAACTCAGGCACCCAACGGGAATGGAAGAGAAGCAATGCGAATTAAATCACTCAAATGAGGCTGCTGCCGGTTAATTTTAGATCCTGAGCATCTGGGTCAGCGCTTAGTTTCATAGCAGGTGTGGAAATGATATCTTCAGTGTCATTATTAATGATTTTACTAAGGGCTGGGAGCACTTGAAATATTCTTCCGAATGAGATTTGAGAAGTGGACCAGATGGGCATTTTTAAGAAGGCTATATTAACTGTATTCTACTTTTCAGCAAATAAGTCTTCCTATTAAGATTGATTACAAATGTACCTTAGTGTCCATATCATATTCAATCAAAAATTATAAGCAATGATTTTTAGAAGAATATTAAATACTCCAGTAAGATGATAGTAATCTAAATGAAATAGATAAACAGGCCTGAAGTTGACTCTAGTCATTTTGTTTTGCTTTCTTTTCCTCTTTCTCCCGGCAGTATCTCGTCTTCTACGGGGTTTAATGTTCATTATGGGTACATGACTTCAGTCATAAGAAAACGGTCTTATCAGTCACATCCCCAAAATGCTGGTTGGTCAGGCAGGATGGCTAGGTAAGGTTGACCACAAATAAACATGTCAGCATCCACCTACTCCCTGAATCCCAAGGGTGGGTGCTCAGGGCAGTATTTGTCCTCTATCAGTTTTATCCTTCTTGGTCAAAACAGAGCTGAGAAAGAGTAATACATACTAGACTGTAATCTTTGAGCCAGAGGAAATTGAACCAAACCAAGTGGAAAGAATGTTCTATTTACCAGTAGCAGGTCAGTTCACGGGGAAATTGTAAAACAGGTGAAGTTCATTATTGGTGAAGCTCCCCTAGAACAACCCTGGTCTCCCCAGCCCCAGGGGTGAGCCCCTGCCATGGTTTAGACCTTGACACTGAATGCCAGCTGTCTTTGGCTTCCTAGAGACTTGCTCTTGTGCAATGAAGCAAGTATGTGCTAGGTCTCATAGTCTCCGGTCAGGCTCTTCTCCCCACCAAAAATGAAAATTAGCTTATTTGATAGATCAAGCTGTCCTCATTTGCTAACAGAAAAAAGTTCGAGAGGCCTCTCAGGTAATGCGGACTCAACAGTGACTTTCTAATGACGAAGACTTTCCTGTGTGACTCAAAGAAGTGAGTCTGATGGTGGGAATGTCAGACCAAATGATATAGATTTTTATGAATTTTATGGAGCAGTAATATTTCATAAGAAGAGAGGGGAACTGACATAGAGTTGCCCACTTGTTTTTGCTGAGTAAGGACATTCAGGAAAAAAGAACAACAAAACACATCCATTGACAATCATTTTAGAAAAGAAAGGAATATTATGATAATCAGAAAAAAACAAGAAGCAAACAATCTCAGTAAAAAAGCAACCTTTTAAGAATTTACCTTTATGAAAAAATGTACTTCATACAGTTTCAGTTATGCTAGATGCTGTACAACGTCATGCCTGTAGACAGCAATACTGTATTGTGCACTTAAAAATGTGTTGAGAGGGTAGATCTCCTGTTGTGTTCTCATCACAATAAAAACAAAACCAAACCAAAAAAAGATACACAAATGTATTTCAATGTCCTAATTTTGTAGAAGACTAGTGAAAATGTTGTCCAATACCAGTATCAGTCTATGGCCAGGCTTTGGGGAGGGCTGAGGTGGGCGCCCACAGTGGCCCAACAAGCCAGCCCAGGAATTTTAATAGCTGACACTTGTGGGCAAGTCTCCATATGACCTGCCTATCAGTGCAGTCAAAACCATGAACGTGATCCAGAAACACCTTCTGGGTTGTAAATCAAAGAACTTGTTTGTACAAAGCCTTTAACTTTGAGGGCTTTTCTGTCTGTAGATTAACAGAGAAAATGAATAATAGGTAGCCAAAAAAGTGATCTGAATTTTGTTGGAACAGTGATACTTTAAAGTGTAGGATTTAAGGATATACTTATTCACTGGTAAATATGACGGCACACCCAGCAGCTGCCATGTACAAGGAAAGAGCAATGAGACCCCTGCCTTACAGCCTTAACTCCTAGCAGTGGACACGGGCAAGCAGGAGATACGTAGGCAGATAACATCCCTTAAGGACAAGTTCTGAGGTTGCTTTTGTGGATGGGTATGTGATATTTAAGCGAAGGCCAGACTAAAGTGAAGAACTGAGGCTTATGGTAACCTGCGGAAAGAGCATTCCAGGTAGAGGGAACATCCAGTGCAAAGGCCTGAGGAGCAAAGAGGCCAAGTTGACGGGAGCACAGTGGGACCAGGAATGCAGCGGGGTGCAGACCACGTGGAGCCTTAGGGACTTCAGGTTCCATAAATGAAATGGGCAGCTATTGGAAGGTTTTGAGCAAGAGAGTGACATGACTTACGGGTCACTAGAGTAGGAAGTGGCAAAAGTGAAAGCTACAGTAGACTATTATGACAGTCCATTTGAGACACGATGGTAGTGTGGGCCAAGGCAGTCATCATAGGAGTGCTGAAAAACGCTCAGATTTAGGATATCTTTTGAAGGCAGAGAGAATAGGACTTACTGATAGAATAGACTGAGAGACTGGATATGGTGGTAATGGTAAGAGAAGATTCAGGCTGGGTTTCAAGATGTTTTATTTGATCAACTGAATAAATGGTACCATCTACTGAGAATAGGTACCATGGGAACAGCAGGTTGAAGGGGGAATCAAGAACTTATTAGTGGATATATTAAATTTGAGATGTCACTTGAATATCCAGGTAGAGATGTCAGGTTGGCAATTGGATACATGAGTCTAGAGTTCAGGGGAGAAATCAAGCCTAGAGCTAGAAATTTTTTAAAACTTCAGTATATAGAAAATGTTTACAGCCTTTGGGTTGGATAAGGTCATCTAGGGAAGTCCAGTTTTCTGGGCAGAAAGTACAAAGCTCCCGAGGCAAGAACATGCTTGGTGAGTTACCAGAAGAGTCAGGTAACTGTCCACTGTGGATGTGAGCAAATGCAGAGAAGATGCTCAGGGATCAAGCCTGGAGAAACGCCAGCATTTAGAGGTCAGGAGGAGGCAGAAGATTCAGGAAGGGAGACAGAGACGGAGTGGCCAAGGAGGTTAGGGGAAAACCAGAGAGTGAATCACCAAAGCAGTGTGAATCAAGTCTTTCAAGAATGATTAAGAGCAGTTTATAAATTTACTCTGCCCTCAGTTAGCTCTATTGATGGAAGAAGTTGTATATGCTGTTCTATTCCCAGTGTTTAGTGGCACCTGTCACAGGATCAGTATCTGTTTGTTTATTTCAGACGATACATGTGGCAGTCTTCAGGCTGAATGCAACCTGTAGGTGTGTTTTATTTGAACTTTGGGGTTTAAAGATATTTTAATTGGTTGCCAAGATTTAGAAATTGGGAAACTTCACATCAAAACTTGTATCTCTGGTTCTTTTTTAAAAAATCTCCAGGATTCTCACAAGGCAGGCCACAGCTGTTTGTGGCTGGGTGGCAGCTGCCGTCTTTAGAGGGGTTATGTGCTCTTCAGCTAAATTCCTGCCGTCTCCAGCGAGCCCTGGGTCTCCCCAGCCGTGAGTGCTGAGTCACTCATTCATATTACTTGCTGGTTCCTGCAGATTTGGAGTTTGTACCTCTTGTTTAGTTAAAGAGGGAATGAACGAATAAACAAACGAATGAATGAATGTTTACTGACGAGTAACCTGGAGCTGGGAGAGGTGAAATGATGTAAGCTTACATGCAGAAATGCCAGGGCTCAGCTATAGATGCTCAGGCCAGGGCTTTTACCTAAAATCTTTGCTTCCAATGTCATTGTATTAAAAACATCCTAAAATAAAAACAAGAGTTTGAATGAAAGAAGTGTACTGACAAAATGCTATTTCCATGTTTGGAAAAAATAGAATATTAAACAAATCGTTTATTATGATAAATGTAAAGAAATGGTTTCCTAAGAACTGCTACACAGACTAGCAGAAGTTAACATCACTGCCCAAGGCAAAGTGAATAACAAACAAATGTAATTATTAAACAATATAATTAAGGTTAAAATTAGTATTTTACTCCATTAGTTTTTTTTTGGAGAAGTAAGTTATGCCATTTTTCTCTGTGAATTATTTTTATCTACTCTTACATGTTTTAAACACAGACTATTATAATCATAGAATGACAGTTTATCATCATCCCTTCTTTTACTCACTATCAAAAACTGGAGTTTTTTAAGCCTCCTCTCTTTTGCCAGCTCCGGTGATGGCTAGTGGCTATTCAGGGCAGTGTGTGGAGGTGGACTCTGAAACGCAATTTGGGATCATTGAATGAGACCACAGTGCTTCATTTCTGATGTTCGGACATTATTGTTATGCATTGAATTGTGTTGTCCCCCTCCACGCCTCCACCCCCGCCAAAAGATATATTGAAATCTTAAATAGAATTATCCCTGTCCCTCAGAATGTGACTTGATTTGAAAATAGGGTCATTGTGGATGTCATTAGCTAAGATGAGGTCATATTGGAGAAGCGGGGGGCCCTAACCTAATATAACTGTTGTCCTTGTAAGAAGGGGAAATTTGGACACAGACTCAGAGGGAAGATGAGGCAAAAAGAGACACACAGAAAGACAGACACCTGCAGCTGGAGGCAGAGATCAGAGTAATGCTACCATAAGTCAAGGAACGCATGCACGACAAGAAACCAGAAGAGGCAAAAGGAAGGATCCTCCTGTAGGAGCTGCAGAGGGAGCGTGACCCTGAGGACACTTTGATCAAACTTCCAGCCCCATAACTGGGAGATAATAAATTCCTGTTGCTTTAAGCCACCCAGTCTGTGGTGATTTGTTACTACGCCCCTAGGAAACTAACATAGAGATTACCTTGTCTGACTCTTCATTTTATTTATTTTTTAATGTTTTAAAATATTTTTTAAAAATTTATTTATTTTATCTATTTATGTTTGGCTGCGTTGGGTCTTCATTGCTGCGCGCAGGCTTTCTTTAGTTGCGGCGAGCGGGGGCTACTCTTCACTGCAGTGCGTGGGCTTCTCGTTGCAGTGGCTTCTCTTGTTGCGGAGCATGGGCTCTAGCCATGCAGGCTTCAGTAGTTGTGGCACGTGGGCTCAGTAGTTGTGGCTCGTGGGCTCTAGAGCGAAGGCTCAGTAGTTGTGGTGCACTGGCTTAGTTTTCCCACAGCATGTGGAATCTTCCTGGCCCAGGACTTGAACCCGTGTCCCCTGCATTGGCAGGCAGATTCTTAACCACTGTGCCACCAGGGAAGTCCCTGACTCTTCATTTTAAACTGTGTTAGAACGTAGGTATCTCACTGGCAGAAGCTGTGTCCCTAGGAAAGTGGCATCAGCCATAAATGCCACAGATGTGCTATCCCTAAGGAAGACATTTAGGCAGATGCTGCATTGCTGGAGAAGCCTCATTCCTTTGCTTACTGAAGGCACTGAAGCTGATTCCACCTGTTCTTAGACAGGGAGTAATGGCCCTCCTTTTGTCCTGGAAGCTAAAGGTATATCATTCCTTAGAAGAGAATATCTTGAGCATTAGGAAGAATTTGGCTCTAATCTTGGCCCTAGGAAAACTTGGAAAATAATCAGAAAGTATCTTTAATGACCCTCTGGTCTTCTTGCGCCCACCTTAATGTGTCAGACTTCTCCTTGAATGAGAGTTCCGTAACTCACAGTCCAGAGACAGCTCTTAGAAGCCAACATGAAACCTTGGAGATCTTGAGATTGTTTGCAGTAGTCTGAGGGTATGACCACTTTTCTGGGTAAAGATTCCATAGTTTTGATTAATTCTTAAAGATGTATACTTCCCTACAACCAGAACATCAAGAAAAAAAAACAAAAAAAGACTAAGGGTGCTTGGCATGATGGTCAGGATCCACCTAAGATTTTGTGCCTGGGGAACAAGGCATAGGGATGGAGTGGGATGATGGCTCAGGGTGGAGACAGGATGAAGAATGTGGATTTAGATATGTTGACCTGCAGGGGACAATGGACCGTTCACATGGGGCATTCAGTAGGCATTGGGAGCCACAAAGTTGGCAAGGAAAGGGCACGCAGCATTGGGATTGAGCATCACGGAGGTGGGGACTGAATATTTGAGTGCAGGTCCGCTTTCAGAACTGATCACTGAACCTGGCCTAGGAAGGACCAACACTGAGTCTCGGACAGCATCTACGTTAGGGAGCAAGGGGAGGAAGAGGTGGCGTTAGAGGTAAAATAGGCAGGCAGTTTAGAGGGGTAAAAGAATGAGGAGCTTGCCCTGGGGGAAAAGAGCAGGAGAGACTTCAAAGGAGAGGCTGGCCAGGCTTGTAAAATGAAATATTTAAAGAAAATGGTGAACACTCATGCGGAGAAGTTCTGTGTCTGAAGTTCACCAATGATCATCAATAATCCCTTTTGAAAAACTGTGGGGATTCTTTCTTCATTTATGCATACTTTGAATGGTTATGATTGCATTTCTGCTATGTGCCAGTTACCACGTTAGGTGCTGGGGCACAAAGATGAATAAGACACAATCCTCCCTTTGGGAAACTTACTTGCTTGTGCAAGGACACATACTTAGAGGAATCAACTGTATATGGAGGTCTGAATAGTGTCAAGGGAGGCCACAAAGGGGAAGCATTGATTTACAAGGGAGAGTAGAAGTCATGATGGGGAAATGGATCTCTTCTGCAGGAAGTATAATTGGTGGGTCCAAGAATTCTTAAAGTGTGAAGCTGTCCTGTACATTATCACATCATAATATCTGAAATCGTGCATTTCGGAATCACGTGGGCACACACACACTCCAACACCTTGAACCAAAACCACTTTTAAAAAAAAATTTATTATTTATTTATTTTTGGCTGTGTTGGTCTTTGTTGCTGCACGCGGGCTTTCTCTAGTTGTGGTGAGCGGGGGCTACTCTTTGTTGCGGTGCGTGCGCTTCTCACTGCTGTGGCTTCTCTTGTTGCCGAGCTTGGGCTCTAGGCGTGCAGGCTTCAGTAGTTGTGGCACGAGGCTTCAGTAATTGTGGCACATGGGCTCAGTAGCTGATGTTTTTGGGCTCTAGAGCGAAGGCTCAGTAGTTGTGGCGCACAGGCTTAGTTGCTCTGAGGCATGTGGGATCTTCCTGGACCCCCAGGGCTCAAACCCATGTCCCCTGCATTGGCAGGCGGATTCTTAACCACTGCACCACCAGGGATGTCCAAGAATTAAAAGTTTTAAGAAACTTGCTAAAATATCAGTTTAATAGTAAATATCTAACCAGAGAAGGGTTGGATTAATAAAATGAAGAGATTGGGAATGACCTGGAAAATGAATTTCTCATCTCTGACCTGATTCCATATCTTAAAGTTCTTATGTTCTAGTTTTCAATCTACACTGCTTTTTATAGTGAATGCTTCCATTGGTGATAATCATAGAAGCAAATACTTTGTTTACTTTTTTGACTACAAGCAAAATAAATACTAATATAAAAATGTGCTTATGCTGTTATAGTTTATATGAATTGTGATTTATCCATCTATTCATTTCTGTGTAGACAAAATGATTTATAATTTTAAAGTCTAATCTAATAAACTTAGACAAAAAAGATAAAAAAGAAAGAAAATGGAGTAGCTGTTGAGGTAAATCACATATTTATAATTTTTCAAATTTTAATCCTTAAAATAATTCTACTGAGCTATAAATGCATTCTTCTGCTTTTAGTATATAGACACATTTTCCCTTTAATATATGATTTGAAGTCTTGTGTTTCAATTTTCACTTAAAAGTCTTTTTACTTTAAGATGAATTTTTTTCCAAAATACATACCCAGTCCCTTCATACTCAAGAAAAGACTAAGGTCACTATTTTGTAAACTCACAGCACTATGATTTCCCAAATCTTTTTTTTTTTTTAAGCTATATATCTTACCTATATCCATTGATGTTAGAACTGTCCTAGACAGTCAGGGATTGATAGAATCCATAATCTTAGGGCAAAATCAACCTCAAAGCGTTATGGGCTAAGGCATCCCCCTTTCCTTCAATTAGATCTTTCATTATAATTCTCCCATTTCTTCAAGCCCAGGCTCCACCAAACTCAGTATACAACTCAGGTGCCACAGCCTCCAAAAACATTTCTTGAAACAATCAGCTGGAAGCCAGCTCTCCCATCTATGGTTCCCCATAGAAGTCTGCCCTCTATCCTTCTCTTAGGGCCCATGTCCCTTTCTGTCTTGCATTGTAGCCATTTGCTGTGTTTTCCCTACCAGACAGTGAGATCACCAAGGATACCATCTTGAATCACATTCATTTCTTCTCTGATGTGCTATGTGTTAACTTACACATAGTAGGTTCTCAAGAAGTACTGCGTGTGTACTTAATAATTTCTGTAGCCATGACAAATTGTCAAAGAGAGTGAAAAACCTATTAAGTAAAGTATTTTAGGAAACCCTTGGTCAAGAAAGAAAGCCACAAGAGTAGAAAATTCTTCAAGAGGTGAATCAGAATAACTGGCACATAAAAATGACACATTCAATTTCTTCACCTTTGTATAACCTCCAGAAGATCAAACGTTAATAAAATATTTATCCTCAGTTGTCACAAGCCAGACTTTGATTTAAAACTCTTGGGTACATGAATGTCACGCCAGACCAAAAATACAGCACCATGTATTTTTAATTTAAACATGGATCCGTAAAATCTTTATATATACCTGATATGAAAAAATTTGAGTGCAAATCTCCCAACAGTCACCACAAATAAGAAAACAGGATCTAAAATCGATTGTTAAACGTCTGTAAAAGTACAACGAAAAATATTCCATTTGAAAGTCCAATGTGGCATTGATGTGACACGTAAAATACATTCTCTTACCTTTAGGGAATCAAAGCAGGCGATTACTCTTCCATTTTCGACCTGGCAACTTTTGGGGGGGTGGGCAAATTTGCATTCCTCATCAGAACGGGAGCACGTTCCTCTCTGGAACTGTCTGCAGACTTCCAAGGTCAGCCATTTTGTATCTCTGACCGGGGCAACATTCAAAGCCATGATGAGAAAATAATTTGGATCCTGTTCGTTTCTGTTAAATGATGAAATCAAATCAAGTTCCAATGATTCCAAAACTATTGCTGTGAAAAATCCCACATGTAAGTCTGAAGGTAAGTGACAAATTGCTTAAAGAAGCCCAATCCGGGAAACAGAGTGAGGAGAGAATTTATCGGCAGGCGGTCACTCATCAATCAATATGCCCCACTCGAAGACTGCGGGCCGCAATGAAAGCATGCTCAGTGTCATCTCTGGCTGCAAACGTCCGAGTCGCCTGATCGTTTTGCAGACACAATTGTTTTTAATAAAGTGACTTCAATATCATGGCACTCCTTGGGAGAATATTTAGTTCTGATGCTCGCAGCTATTGACGATGCTGGAAAATAAGCCACTTAGATGTTCAGATCTTAGCAGGATTTCTCTTTCCTTTCACCTTTTAAAATTCCGAAATCAAGGAATTGGCAAAGCCAGACAACTGAGGTATCTTCATCCACTCGTAAGGTCAGGGTAATGTGTATTGGATAGCAAAACACGATAACACAAAAGCTCCCGGGCTGTGTTTTCCAGCAAAAGTGACTTCACACAGGCACTTTTAAATCTTGAACCTGCAAAACACAAATAAAATATCAACTTACACCCAAACTCAATGGAATCAACACTTTAACAAACTATTTGGCTCTTATCTAGAATTTGCGAAAGTGCGGTTTAGAGCTTTGAGCTTTGAATATAGTGAGGAAAGTTATGCATTAAAAAAGAGAGAAAAGAATGCGAAACTGCAACTGTACTGCAGAACTGATCCAGGCAGCAGTCCAAAAGTTAGGAATGACTCAAACAGATGAGTGTGGCAGACACAATAATTAGGCATTCTGAAACAATTCAATCTAATGTGCCTAATCGCCAAAACAGTGTATTAGAACTGTGACTTCCAATTAATTTCACATTTAGGCCATTGATTTTATTGTTGGAAATGCTGTAACCAATCATTTGGGATGTGACTCTCCTAAATAATAAGGATATTGTCATTCTGGATGAAGTGTGGGCTCCTTACCCTTTCCATCCTTTTCTAGTTTACAGAGATTCGAACTTAGAGAGGGAAAGGTAGATCTGATATTTTATTCTCAGATCTCTTATACTTTCTCTCTACATTTTTTTTTTTTTTTGTGGTACGCGGGCCTCTCACTGTTGTGGCCTCTCCCGTTGTGGAGCACAGGCTCCGGACGCGCAGGCTCAGCGGCCATGGCTCACGGGCCCAGCCGCTCCGCGGCACGTGGGATCTTCCCGGACCGGGGCACGAACCCGTGTCCCCTGCATCGGCAGGCAGACTCCCAACCACTGCGCCACCAGGGAAGCCCCTCTCTACCTTTAATACTTGCGTGACGTTAGTGTTCCTTTCTAGGCTGTAAGCACTCAGAGGGTAAGGGCAGTTTGCATATTCCATTTCTGTTTCCCTAGGGCCTTAGTTCATGGCTATTTGGTCCTCAAAAAATATTTCTTGACTGATTTAACTGATGACTGACTCACTGACTAAGTGAATGAATGCAAGTTCATTTTAGCTGAGTCCGGTTTAGATTTTAACGGAGTCACAATCTGAGAATGTTCTGTTCTGTGGAATGCTGGAGCTGAATCACATATCTAACACAACAAAAATATAACAAGTCAATTCAGATTTCTAAGATCAGCACGATTAGTTTCTTTTAATATCTCCAAGGATTATGAAATTATTAAAACGTTAAAAATTTAACATTACTGAGTCAAGCATGAATGGAGGACTAAATATCAGAAGTTGGTCATTTTTATATATTGGATATGCCATGGGCTACCTTAGATACTTGCTTAGCCTTGACGGCCTTCTAAAATATTTATAACTAAAAACTTAATGGAGGCTGGAAGTAGGTTATTTAAAATCGTCATGTACCATAGAAGTTCAGAGAGCAATAATTCTTGAGCGATTCACAAGTGTTCCCTGAAAAAGTAAGTCTCACAATCAGTTAAGTTTAGTTAACTCCAGGCAAACCAAGCTGAACAGGCTTCCTTGCAAGAGGGCTTTTTTCGGCCTTGGATGAGTCTCTGACAGGGGAAGAGAAGCAGTGGTGTCTCTCAAGCTTATCTGATTGTGGATCATTTATTTAGCGGGACATCTCCCGGGACTAGTGGGAAATGCTTCTTCATCCCAATACTTCTCTGACTTGTTAGTAGAAGTGTTTGAATGAGTTATCATTGTATGTGCATTTAAGGAAGTTGGCAACCTGGAAAGCTATGACACATTCCTAGCTTCCCATTTTGAAATATTTGAGGGGCCAGACAGGCTCCTGCTTGTCTTTTTGGCAGGATTGCATTCCCAGCAGCTAACATCAACTATCTTAACTTCAAGAGTTTAAGAAGATGACTTTAATAACCAAATTGCCTCTGGGTCAGGTTTCACCGACCAGCCTGGACCTGCACCCTCATTACCTCAACCCTTACCTCTAAACCCCGTGAGAACAAAGCAAGGGAAGCAAGGGACAAGGAAACATTTCTGCTTGTGTGTTCAGTGGAGCTGAGGCGCCAATAATGTGGAGACAAAATGAGGGGCTGGACACACGTAGTTCATATTTGCCGAATATTTTGCAGCGTCCCCGAGTCCCAAGGACCTGGGTCCAATGGGGTCACAGAACAGCAAAGATGCAGGAGATGCTCTTCCTCAAAGCAGCACAGTCTTGGCCGATGCGTCACGTGTAGGAAAAGAAAGAGGCAAACACAGATTCATGCACAGATGGCAAATGAATCATTACTCAAGTCTTCCTAAAAACCACACAGGAACAATGCTCTTAACTCAATCCAGTGAATGGGGTACACTTTTGCTTATACTTTTAGATAAGAAGACATTTCCCCCCTCCACCCCGGGAGAAACGGAGTGCCATTTCTACTCCTATGAAAAGCCAACCAGAATTTAGATGGTCACACTCTATCAAGATGGACTTGCTTTTGGAAACAGAGGAACCAAGTTTCTGCTGGCCAGAGTCCTGTGTAAGTCAAAGGTGTTCCACAAGGCTCGTCAGGTTGCACCTAAATATACCGCTGTCCTAACCGTTCATGAATCCAGTCTTTCTCCCAGCTTCTTCTCTGTTTCTATCCTAAAAGTTACCGAGCTACTGTTACAAAGATATCACCTCTCTTGGGCCATGACAACCTCCATCTTCCGGAGTGGGCACAGCAAGCAGCTGTGGGAATGAGGAAGTGAGAATAGATTTAATTGAGGTCACGGGAGGCCACCGAAGGAGATGGGCAATGATGGGCAAGGATGGAGAAGACCAACCTTTAACATGGTTATCAAGGGACAAGACTAAATTAACCAACACATAGAGCAAATTACATATCGGGTCTCCCAGACTGGAGGCTCCTGGGAGGCCCACTAGCCACCCGTGGTTATTGAGCACTTGAAATATGGCTAGCGTCACTGAGGGACTAAATTTAAATTTTTATTTACTCTTAATTAACATAAATTTAACTTAAAAACGGATCCTCGGTTTACTTATCGGAAAACTTTTAAGTATGCTTGGGCCAACTTGACTATATGAATCTACTTTTCAGTTGTAAATTTTAGGAAATCTAAATACAGATCAAGTATTTCTAATAAAAATCCAGCATCCTAATTGAGATGTGTTCTAAGTATAAAATACACACTGATTTCAAAGACTTAGTATGAAAAAAAAAACCATGAAAACACCTCATTAATATTGCTTCATATTTACTACATGGTGAATTGATAATATTTTTAACAAACTGGATTAAATATTATTATTTAAATTAGACTCACTTGCTTCTTTTTAGCTCCCCTCCAAAAAATTCAGAATTATATATGTAGCTTACATTGTATTTCTGCTGATGGCGCTGTTGTAGGGGCTTTTGCATTTCTTCTATTAGCCACAGCACTTTCTGGAATGGTGGAAAGTACCCCGTCCTAAGAGCCAGCTTCCAGCCCTTGTTTTGCCAAGCCTCCTTCATATGACCTTA